>NW_027040457.1:338626-351126 GCF_034236695.1 Oncorhynchus nerka
ACACACTACTGTTTAGAAGGGAACACACTACTGTTTAGAAGGGAACACACTACTGTTTAGAAGGGAACACACTACTGTTTAGAAGGGAACACACTACTGTTTAGAAGGGAACACACTACTGTTTAGAAGGGAACACACTACTGTTTAGAAGGGAACACACTACTGTTTAGAAGGGAACACACTACTGTTTAGAAGGGAGCACACTACTGTTTAGAAGGGACACACTACTGTTTACTGTTTAGAAGGGGACACACTACTGTTTAGAAGGGAACACACTACTGTTTAGAAGGGACACACTACTGTTTAGAAGGGGACACACTACTGTTTAGAAGGGAACACACTACTGTTTAGAAGGGGACACACTACTGTTTAGAAGGGGACACACTACTGTTTAGAAGGGAACACACTACTGTTTAGAAGGACACACTACTGGAACACACTACTGTTTAGAAGGGAAACACACTACTGTTTAGAAGGGAACACACTACTGTTTAGAAGGGGACACACTAAGGGAACACACTACTGTTTAGAAGGAAACACACTACTGTTTAGAAGGGAACACACTACTGTTTAGAAGGGACACACTACTGTTTAGAAGGGACACACTACTGTTTAGAAGGGAACACACTACTGTTTAGAAGGGATCACACTACTGTTTAGAAGGGGACACACTACTGTTTAGAAGGGGACACACTACTGTTTAGAAGGGAACACTGTTTAGAAGGGGACACACTACTGTTTAGAAGGGAACACACTACTGTTTAGAAGGAACACACTACTGTTTAGAAGGGAGCACACTACTGTTTAGAAGGGAACACACTACTGTTTAGAAGGGAACACACTACTGTTTAGAAGGGACACACTACTGTTTAGAAGGGAACACACTACTGTTTAGAAGGGACACACTAACACTACTGTTTAGAAGGGGACACACTACTGTTTAGAAGGGATCACACTACTGTTTAGAAGGAACACACTACTGTTTAGGGATCACACACTGTTTAGAAGGGGACACACTACTGTTTAGAAGGGAACAACTACTGTTTAGAAGGGGACACACTACTGTTTAGAAGGGACACACTACTGTTTAGAAGGGAACACACTACTGTTTAGAAGGAACACACTACTGTTTAGAAGGGGACACACTACTGTTTAGAAGGAACACACTACTGTTTAGAAGGGAACACACTACTGTTTAGAAGGGGACACACTACTGTTTAGAAGGGAACACACTACTGTTTAGAAGGAAGGGAACACACTACTGTTTAGAAGGGAACACACTACTCACTACTGTTTAGAAGGGAACACACTACTGTTTAGAAGGGATCACACTACTGTTTAGAAGGGGACACACTACTGTTTAGAAGGGATCACTGTTTAGAAGGGGACACACTACTGTTTAGAAGGGGACACACTACTGTTTAGAAGGGGATCACACTACTGTTTAGAAGGGAACACACTACTGTTTAGAAGGGAACACACTACTGTTTAGAAGGGGACACACTACTGTTTAGAAGGGATCACACTACTGTTTAGAAGGGATCACACTACTGTTTAGAAGGGATCACACTACTGTTTAGAAGGGAACACACTACTGTTTAGAAGGGGACACACTACTCCAACATTGGAACACACTACTGTTTAGAAGGGATCACACTACTGTTTAGAAGGGATCACACTACTGTTTAGAAGGGACACACTACTGTTTAGAAGGGATCACACTACTGTTTAGAAGGGATCACACTACTGTTTTAGAAGGGACACACTACTGTTTAGAAGGATCACACTACTGTTTAGAAGGGACACACTACTGTTTAGAAGGGACACACTACTGTTTAACATTGGAACACACTACTGTTGTTTAGGGAACACACTACTGTTTAGAAGGATCACACTACTGTTTAGAAGGGGACAC
Organism: Oncorhynchus nerka; assembly: GCF_034236695.1. NCBI lineage: Eukaryota > Metazoa > Chordata > Actinopteri > Salmoniformes > Salmonidae > Oncorhynchus > Oncorhynchus nerka. The sequence goes on from NW_027040457.1 coordinate 340,542, forward strand.
ACTACTGTTTAGAAGGGACACACTACTGTTTAGAAGGGAACACACTACTGTTTAGAAGGGGACACACTACTGTTTAGAAGGGACACACTACTGTTTAGAAGGGACACACTACTGTTTAGAAGGGGACACACTAGAAGGGAACACTCCAACTGTTTAGAAGGGACTGTTTAGGGATCACACTACTGTTTAGAAGGGGACACACTACTGTTTAGAAGGGGACACACTACTGTTTAGAAGGAACACACTACTGTTTAGAAGGGATCACACTACTGTTTAGATCACACTACTGTTTAGGGGATCACACTACTGTTTAGAAGGGATCACACTACTGTTTAGAAGGGAACACACTACTGTTTAGAAGGGAACACACTACTCCAACATTGGAACACACTACTGTTTAGAAGGGAACACACTACTGTTTAGAAGGGAACACACTACTCCAACATTGGAACACACTACTGTTTAGAAGGGAACACACTACTGTTTAGAAGGGAACACACTACTGTTTAGAAGGGATCACACTACTGTTTAGAAGGGGACACACTACTGTTTAGAAGGGAACACACTACTGTTTAGAAGGGAACACACTACTGTTTAGAAGGGAACACTGTTTAGAAGGGAACACACTACTGTTTAGAAGGGGACACACTACTGTTTAGAAGGGAACACACTACTGTTTAGAAGGGATCACACTACTGTTTAGAAGGGGACATACTACTGTTTAGAAGGGAACACACTACTGTTTAGAAGGGAACACACTACTGTTTAGAAGGGACACTACTGTTTAGAAGGGAACACTGTTTAGAAAGGAACACACTACTCCAACACTGGATCACACAACACCATGGAAACACACTGGGACCCTTTTTGGTTTCAGGTACTACCCTCTCTGGAAAGGGTTCTACATGGAACCCAAAATGGTTCTACATGGAACCCAAAGGGGTTTAACCTGGAACCAAAAATAATTCTACCTGGAACCAAATAGAATTCTACCTGGAACCAAAAAGGATTCTACCTGGAACCAAAAATGATTCTACCTGGAACCCAAAATGGATTCTACCTGGAACCAAAAAAATGTTTTTCCTATGAGGAACAGCTGAATAACCCTTATAGGTTCTAGATATCACCAGTTTTTTCTTTTCTTAGGAGGGTACCTATAGCAACGGGCTGCTGTACCTATAGCAACGGGCTGCTGTACCTATAGCAACGGGCTGCTGTACCTATAGCAACGGGCTGCTGTTGGGCCGAAACACAAACTCCAGACTGTGGCTGTAATGAACTCTGTCGTGTTGTAGCTAATTGAATGACCTGCCACTCAGGTGGTGTAATAGATGACCCTCCAGCTACATACATGGAGCATCACTTGAAGCAGGTGCAGCTGGTACACAGGTGGAACAACATCACTTCTGATGAAGAAGTGCCACATTTTGGCTCCGCTGGTCCAGAGATGATTGATATCACAGCCACGCATTAACGATTTACCTACAGGTGTAATTTGCATCCCCCCCCCCCTTCTCTCCCTCTCTCCCTCCCCCCTTCTCTCGCACTCTCTCTGTTGCTCTCAGCTCCCCCTCTCTCTCACCTCCCTCTCTTTGTGTGTACCTAGCTCTGTTTTAATCAAAGCATGCAGCTGTTTGTCTCTCCAGTGAGTGGAGTGTGTGTTTGTGGAAGGAAGAGCAAGAGAGACGATGAGAGAGAGACGATGAGAGAGAGAGAGAGAGAGAGAGAGAGAGAGAGAGAGAGAGAGAGAGAGAGAGAGAGAGAGAGAGAGAGAGAGAGAGAGAGAGAGAGAGAGAGAGAGAGAGAGAGAGAGAGAGAGAGAGAGAGAGAGAGAGAGAGAGAGAGAGAGAGAGAGAGAGAGAGAGAGAGAGAGAGAGAGAGAGAGAGAGAGAGAGAGAGAGAGAGAGAGAGAGAGAGAGAGAGAGAGAGAGAGAGAGAGTTAATCATTAATCATTACAGTTGATGGGTACTTGGGCGAAGCTCAAGCAGCTCAATAACATTGTTTGTTCCCACGGAAGATCCGCCTTAAAAAAAACAACCAGTGCAAGAGGCTCTCTGTTTCTCTTTCCACACTCTTCCCCTCCTTCCCCAACCTTCACTCCAAAAAAAAAACATATCCTCTCCTCTTCCTCACGTATCGACAAAATATTTGTCACTTTTCTTATCTCGGCCGCTAATGTTTTCAACATCGCTTTAAATAGCAAAAGCATGACAAGAAAAGAACTTGTGAATAAAGTCAACGTTTAAAAATAACATGCAGACATTAATTATACATGTGTTAATTTACACTGTAGGGGAACACACACACACACTCACACACACACACACACACACTCACACACACACTCACACACACACTCACTCACACACTCACACACACTCACACACACACACACACACACACACACACACACACACACACACACACACACACACTCAGACACACACACACACGGATCCATTAATCTGCCAAACACATAAATGCATGTAATTATATTGTCCTTCTCATCCATCAGCCAAAAACCACATGAACACACAATTCATCCATCAGCCATAAACACATTGTTCATCCATCAGCCATAAACACATTGTTCATCCATCAGCCATAAACACATTGTTCATCCATCAGCCATAAACACATTGTTCATCCATCAGCCATAAACACATTGTTCATCCATCAGCCATAAACACATTGTTCATCCATCAGCCATAAACATAAACACATTGTTCATCCATCAGCCATAAACATATAAACACATTGTTCGTGTGCGTGCGTGCGTGTGTGTGGTATGTGTGTGATTGTGTGTGTGTGTGCGTGCGTGTGTGCGTGTGCGTGAGTGTGACTATTGACGTCGTACCACAGGAAGGGGAGGAGCAGACGTGACAGTACATTTTTCGTTAACTGTTAACTGTAATTTCGTTAGTTGATGCTTAAACTTTCTCTCCCATCTTGTGTCAACAGCAGTTATTTAAAAATGTTTGTTTCCAATTAGTTTACATTTGTTTCTAAGGGAGGATTTTCAGTTGGATAGTCTGTCTGCAAGTTTTTAAAATATATCTTCCTTGTCATATGAACATTGTTTTCTGACTAAAATAAGATGCCCTGAAGTTTGCTCTGGTGTACAAAAGATCTCAATTATTTTTTTTTTTAAATGTAGTGATATCTAACGTCTAAGTTGCCTTTATTTGCTATGATATTGGTCAGTCCATTATTTTGTTTATATTCAATAAATGTATTTCCTGTTACCAAGTCAATTTACAGGTTTCTATTTCCTTAAAATGTTTTCCATGTGGACCAATCTCCCGGTGGATTCGGAATATTGTTCCAATATTGGTTGTGTTATGAGGAAGTGATATTGGTTGTGTTATGAGGAAGTGATATTGGTTGTGTTATGAGGAAGTGATATTGGTTGTGTTATGAGGAAGTGATATTGGTTGTGTTATGAGGAAGTGATATTGGTTGTGTTATGAGGAAGTGATATTGGTTGTGTTATGAGGAAGTGATATTGGTTGTGTTATGAGGAAGTGATATTGGTTGTGTTATGAGGAAGTGATATTGGTTGTGTTATGAGGAAGTGATATTGGTTGTGTTATAAGGAAGTGATATTGGTTGTGTTATAAGGAAGTGATATTGGTTGTGTTATAAGGAAGTGATATTGGTTGTGTTATAAGGAAGTGATATTGGTTGTGTTATAAGGAAGTGATATTGGTTGTGTTATAAGGGAAGGATATTGGTTGTGTTATAAGGAAGTGATATTGGTTGTGTTATGAGGAAGTGATATTGGTTGTGTTATGAGGAAGTGATATTGGTTGTGTTATGAGGAAGTGATATTGGTTGTGTTATGAGGAAGTGATATTGGTTGTGTTATAAGGAAGTGATATTGGTTGTGTTATGAGGAAGTGATATTGGTTGTGTTATGAGGAAGTGATATTGGTTGTGTTATAAGGAAGTGATATTGGTTGTGTTATGAGGAAGTGATATTGGTTGTGATTTAAGGGAAGGATATTGGTTGTGTTATAAGGAAGTGATATTGGTTGTGTTATGAGGAAGTGATATTGGTTGTGATTTAAGGGAAGGATATTGGTTGTGTTATAAGGAAGTGATATTGGTTGTGTTATGAGGAAGTGATATTGGTTGTGTTATGAGGAAGTGATATTGGTTGTGTTATGAGGAAGTGATATTGGTTGTGTTATGAGGAAGTGATATTGGTTGTGTTATGAGGAAGTGATATTGGTTGTGATTTAAGGGAAGGATATTGGTTGTGTTATAAGGAAGTGATATTGGTTGTGTTATGAGGAAGTGATATTGGTTGTGTTATGAGGAAGTGATATTGGTTGTGTTATAAGGGAAGGATATTGGTTATTGTAGAATATGTTTCATTTTGATGCTTATAATGTTCTCAACTATGAAGTTATTCATTTTGTTAGCTTTATCTTTTGAAAATAGACACGTGAAACAATTCTGGGTATGAGCGTGTACATCTTCAATATGTCCCCGTTGTTCCTCATTCAGAACATTTAACTACATGTCAAAAGTAAAAGAACTGGGTACTGGCTACCTGCAAGGCAACCTCCTTATTCTTATGGCTGGTCCCCTAAATGCTCTGAATGAGGAACAACGGGGACATATTGAACTGGGTACTGGCCACCTGCAAGACAACCTCCTTATTCTTTTGGCTGGTCCCCTAAATGCTCTGAATGAGGAACAACGGGGACATATTGAACTGGGTACTGGCTACCTGCAAGACAACCTCCTTATTCTTTTGGCTGGTCCCCTAAAAAATGATTTCTGTACATCAGTACATTTCTGTACATCAGGAGACGCACAAATAGGTTAATAATGTCTTTTCATCAACTCAACCACGGCTTATCTTTTTCTTTGTTTGTTTTTGTTTTACGGCGAAGACGACAGATAAGAGATTAACTGAGGTTGAGATAAAACTGTTTACAATTGACAATAATAATTACATATTACATACCTACATATTCTATTGTATCTATCTACTTCTACAATGCACAGATATCCACTTGTATGGTCAGTGTCCTTGAAACACTTTACAACTAAACAGACATATATTTTATATGGAGGTAAACATGTTGTTGTTGATAATGTTACGGTTTTCTTCTGGTGAAAGAGAGGAGGACCAAAATGCAGCGTGGTTATCTTTATACATCTTTAATGAAAGATGAAAAATACGAACAATTTACAAAACAAGAAACGTGAAAAAAAACGATTATGGTTGTAAACAGACATGTATTTTATGTGGAGGTAAACACATGTTGTTTTTGATAATGGTTGTAAAACAGACATATATTTTATATGGTCGTAAAGAAACATTCATTTTTTTATGGTGGTAAATTAAATAATGTATTTTATACGGGCAGTTTTGTAAATAAATGACCTATACTTTGTAACCTATAACAGTAACCTTGTTTGGACAAAGCTTGACTGATTGCTCGACACTCACAGTAGAAACAGTATTGTACTCATACATCTCTGTCTGTTCTCCTGTGTTAACAGGCCAGTAGAAACAGTATTGTACTCATACATCTCTGTCTGTTCACCAGTGTTAACAGGACAGTAGAAACAGTATTGTACTCATACATCTCTGTCTGTTCTCCAGTGTTAACAGGACACTAGAAACAGTATGTATTGTACTCATACATCTCTGTCTGTTCTCCAGTGTTAACAGGCCAGTAGAAACAGTATTGTACTCATACATCTCTGTCTGTTCACCAGTGTTAACAGGCCAGTAGAAACAGTATTGTATTGTACTCATACATCTCTGTCTGTTCACCAGTGTTAAAAGGCCAGTAGAAACAGTATTGTATTGTACTCATACATCTCTGTCTGTTCACCAGTGTTAACAGGACAGTAGAAACAGTATTGTACTCATACATCTCTGTCTGTTCACCAGTGTTAACAGGACAGTAGAAACAGTATTGTACTCATACATCTCTGTCTGTTCACCAGTGTTAACAGGACAGTAGAAACAGTATTGTACTCATACATCTCTGTCTGTTCACCAGTGTTAACAGGACAGTAGAAACAGTATTGTACTCATACATCTCTGTCTGTTCACCAGTGTTAACAGGACAGTAGAAACAGTATTGTATTGTACTCATACATCTCTGTCTGTTCTCCTGTGTTAACAGGCCAGTAGAAACAGTATTGTAGTGTACTCATACATCTCTGTCTGTTCTCCTGTGTTAACAGGCCAGTAGAAACAGTATTGTAGTGTACTCATACATCTCTGTCTGTTCACCAGTGTTAACAGGCCAGTAGAAACAGTATTGTACTCATACATCTCTGTCTGTTCACCAGTGTTAACAGGCCAGTAGAAACAGTAGTGTATTGTACTCATACATCTCTGTCTGTTCACCAGTGTTAATAGGACAGTAGAAACAGTATTGTACTCATACATCTCTGTCTGTTCACCAGTGTTAACAGGACAGTAGAAACAGTATTGTACTCATACATCTCTGTCTGTTCACCAGTGTTAACAGGCCAGTAGAAACAGTATTGTACTCATACATCTCTGTCTGTTCACCAGTGTTAACAGGACAGTAGAAACAGTATTGTACTCATACATCTCTGTCTGTTCACCAGTGTTAACAGGACAGTAGAAACAGTATTGTACTCATACATCTCTGTCTGTTCACCAGTGTTAACAGGCCAGTAGAAACAGTATTGTATTGTACTCATACATCTCTGTCTGTTCACCAGTGTTAACAGGACAGTAGAAACAGTATTGTAGTGTACTCATACATCTCTGTCTGTTCACCAGTGTTAACCGGCCAGTACAAACAGTATTGTAGTGTACTCATACATCTCTGTCTGTTCACCAGTGTTAACAGGACAGTACAAACAGTATTGTACTCATACATCTCTGTCTGTTCACCAGTGTTAACAGGACAGTAAACTCTACAAACTCCATCTTCGCCCAGCCTTACTCTTCCCTGCAAGACTAAGAATTACCCCGCCTTCCGGTGAGAAGATTTGGCTCTCCTCGGTTTTGGACGCAGAGAAGTTTATCCGGGGATATACACCAATCCCCCGTACAGGTTAGAGTGCCTTGTTAGTGCGTGTTACAGTCTGCTCATGGACTCGAATTCATACTATACCATATTGGGTGAAAACGTATTAAACGGGCTCAACAAGGGCTACCGAGCATGTAAGACGCTGAGCAGACCAATGAATGGCGGTCAGAGCTCTCATTTAACGTTAAATTCACTTTCATCCCGGCTGTGCTCAGCGATGCATATTTTTTACTTCCAGGTTTGATCACTGACACCTTCGGACGGATATACTTATATTCCCCCACTTTTGTTTTGTTTCGTTAGTTATTTTACAATCCTTACATCACTCTTACTACCATACCATTTACTTATTGCTTGCAGGGGACTGGGGGTGATGGTTGGGAGGGGGCAGACGCCTGGTTAGCAAGTTGATGTTTTGTGCCGTTCTGCCTTTGTCTGGCCGTGGGCCTCTCTCCCGACTAGAGTCCCACCAGCCCTCTGTAATGCTTATGTATGTGTAGGTGTGCGTAAATATAATTACTATTTGTACTTTATTACTATTTTCTCTTAGCATTTTAGTATTATGTATGTGTATATTTTAAATCAGTGTAGATTGTTATTCTGGGGTATGAATGTTTGTATGTGTATGTGTGCATATGGATGTATATACATATTCTTTAAATATATATTTTTAAATATGATTTTTTTGTGTGGGTATGTATACATACATGTATATGTATGGATGTGTGTGTGTGTATGGATGTATATGTATATATAGGTATGTGTATGTGTGTGTATGTATGTATATATATGTGTGTATGTATGTATGTGTGTGTATGTATGTATATATATGTGTGTGTGTATGTGTGTGTGTGTATATGTGTGTGTGTATGTATGTATGTGTGTGTATGTATATGTATAATTATGTGTATATGTATATATATATATATATATAAGGTATATATTTTTACTTATTAAACTTTTTTTTATTTTTTTTTATGGGGGGAACGTTTAATTGAACAAATCCTTGTTCCGATCTCCTGACCCACAGTATGTAAAGGTACGGCTGACTAGGTCGGTTGCGGATGGTTTATTTTTTGACCGGCAGTGCTTAGCAATATTATCTTGAGGCTATGTCTTGCTTATCTCTGGGATTGACCCAGGATGACGCTTAAATGCGCAATATGTTTAAGTTGCAACTTATTCGGTTTAGGTTTATTAGATGCTAACTGAACACTTAACTCGCGGGAGCCTCCTCAGTTCATATGTTAGTAGAAGTTCTAGGATAGTGAGAGGTGAACGTATAGTTGGGATTTTATTTTTGTTTTACCTCTTGTTCGAGGTCGCGCCATGCTTTTTTGGCATCGGCCAGGCAATGTGTTTATTATTTTTGTTTTTCCTTTTTTTTTTCTCCTGTTTGTACATGCCTGTTAAATGTGGGTTGATGGGGGGTGTAAGTGTTGGGGAAATTAGGGGAACAGGGTGGGAAGTAAAGGTGCTTGCAGGGGGGGAGGGGTGGGTTGGATACTGCTCGGGTGTAGGTGCTACATATGCTGATCGTGATGGTTTGGTGCGTTTTCTTACCTTTTTATCAAGTTACATGGTATGCAGGTCACCATAGGAACTACAAACGAGAGGAGGGCGGGGCTTACATTCACTTCCTGGAATGTCAAGGGTTTAAACGAACCAATTAAGAGGGGCAAGGTCCTAGCCCACTTGAAAGCACTCTCGTCTGATATTATATTTTTGCAAGAAACCCATCTGAAGAATAACTCTCATAGCAGACTTAAGTGTAGGTGGGTGGGGCAAGTGTATCACTCTAACTTCTCTGCCAAAACGAGAGGCACAGCGATTCTGGTACGGAAAGGAATTCCCTTTCAACATAAAACCACTATTGCGGATAAAGAGGGCCGGTATGTGATCGCAATAGGAGAAATCCACTCTACCTCAGTAACTCTACTAAATATCTATGGGCCAAACATTGACAACCCCTCTTTTTTCAAAAGAGTCCTTGCCCTGATTCCAGATATCTCCCATACTAACCTGGTCATTGGAGGGGACTGTGTGCTAGACCAATATTTGGATAGATCCTCTACCCGGCGAACCCCTACCTCCTATTCAAGCCAATTCTTGAACACCTACATAAAAAATTCTAACTTATTTGATATATGGAGGATCGCTAACCCTACAGGTAGGGAATACTCCTTTTACTCTCATGTTCACAAGGTTTACACTCGAATTGACTACTTTTTGTTGGATGCTAGACTACTCCCCTATACCTGTAATGTGAGGTATCATGATATTATAATCTCGGACCACAGTCCACTCACCTTCTCCCTGAGATTGGGTGACATTGTACCAAACGAGAGGGTCTGGAGGTTGAATCCTCAGCTCCTCACAGAACCAACATTCTGTGAATATCTTAAAGACCAAATTACATTTTTCTTTGATACCAACGACAACACAGAGACCTCCCCAGCATTATTGTGGGAAACACTGAAGGCTTATCTGAGAGGCTGTATCATCTCCTTTCAGGCTGCCAGGAGTAGGCAAAACAGAGGAAAACTGGAAGAACTAGAGGGACAAATTCACTTACTGGATAGGGAGAATGCTAGCCACCCATCTATGGAGAAACATAAAAAAATTACCTCTTTAAAAAATTTGAATATAATCAGATTCTCTGAGCTAAAATTGCTAAATCTTTTCTCTATGCCAAGCAAAAATATTTTGAGTTTGGTGACAAACCACACAAATTACTCGCCAGACAACTTCAAAAAAATGTGAGTGACCGAATGATTCACAGGGTTAAATCTGCATCTGGGGAATTACTCTCTTCCCCCAAAGACATCAATGACAGATTCCGGCAGTTTTATGAGACTCTATATACATCTAAAGCGGATCCTAACCCCTTAATTATGCAAACATTTTTGGAGGACTGTAATCTTCCTGCCCTGAACCAGGAAGATTCTAACTTCCTGAATAAGGAAATATCTCTTGATGAAATCCGAGAAAATTACATCTCTAAAGAGTGGCAAGACCCCAGGCCCAGATGGATACCCTGGTGAATTCTATAAAACATTCAGCAACATGCTCTCCCCTTATCTGCACAAAATGTTGATTCAGGCCAATGAGGATGGAGCTCTCCCTCCTACTTTGGACGAAGCGTTCATTACAGTTATACATAAGAAGGGTAAAGATCCAGAAGAGGTAGGGTCATACAGACCAATATCTCTCCTTAATACAGACCAAAAGATTTTAGCAAAAACTCTGGCTAACAGGCTTAGCACTTTAATTGGCAAATTGGTCCATTCGGATCAGACCGGCTTTATCCCTAACAGAAACTCATTCTTCAATCTCAGGCGCCTCTTCAATATTATGTATTCTCAGAGGTTACCCAACGTGGACCTTGCCGTCATATCTCTTGGCCTTGAAAAGGCCTTTGACCAAGTTGAGTGGCCCTATCTATTCAAGGTCCTACAGAAATTTAATATTGGAGATAGGTTCATAAATTGGATCCAGCTTTTATATAGGAACCCCTGTGCTAGAATACTCACTAACCAATCAT
>NW_027040457.1:356126-367961 GCF_034236695.1 Oncorhynchus nerka
ACAAAGAATGCTTTCACTTTGACCATTCAAGGGGTATCGTTGATTAGCTCAGTTTTGTTCTATTTGTCTTTTGTTCTCTCCCTTCTTCTTCTTCTTCTTCTTCTTCTTTGTTTCTGTCGTATTTTACACTTCCTCTCCCTGGTCTTCCACTAGCGGGTTTGTGTGTGTTTGGTTGAGAGTCCAGCAGATTGGTAGAGACTTGATGGGCCTGGGTCAGAAGACTCAGAGGAAGAGAGAAACAGAGGAATGGACAGACACACAGAGAGAGAGAGGGAGAGGGGAGAAAGAGAGAGAGAGACACACAGAGAGAGAGGAAGAGAGAGAGAGAGAGAGAGAGAGAGAGGGAAAGTGAAAGAGAGAGAGGGGGAGAAAGAGAGAAAGAAAGAAAGACAGAGAGAGAGGGGGAGGGAGGGAGAAAGAGAGAGCGGGAGAAAGAGAGAGACGGGGAGAAAGAGAAAAGAGAGGAGCGGAGAGAGAGAGGGGGAGAGAAAAGAGAAAGAGAAAGAGAGAGGGGAGAAAGAGAGGGGAGAGAGAGGAGGAGAGAGAGGAGAGAGAGAAGAGAGAGAGAGAGAGACCGAGAGAGAGACCATGTAGATGGAGACAGAGAATATTTGGACAGTTGGGTAATTAACTCCTTATCCAGTCCTCTCTGCTCATCAGAGGCCTCTCATTCTCTCCCCCTCTCCCTCTCTCTCTCTCTCTCTTTCTCTCCCTCTCTCTTTCTTCCATCTCCTCTCTCTATTTCTCCCTCTCTCTCTCCCTCCCTCTCCCTGTCCCTCTCCTTCTCCCTGTCCCTCCCTCTCTCTCTCTTTATCTGTCTGTCTCTCTCTCCCTCTCCCTCTCCCTCTCTCTCCCTCTCCCTCTCTCTCTCTCTCTCTCTCTCTCTCTCGCTCTCTCTCTCTCTCTGTCTCTCTCTCCCCCTCGCCCTCTCTCTCTCCCTCTCTTTCTCTCTCTCTCTCTCTCTCTCCCTCCCTCTCTCTCTCTCTCTCTCTCCTTCCCTCTCCCTCTCCCTCTCTCTCCCTCTCTCTACATCTCCCTCCCTCTCTCCCTCTCTCCCTCTCCCTCTCTCTCTCCCTCCCTCCCTCTCCCTCTCTCCCTCTCCCTCTCCCTCTCCCACCCTCTCTCTCTCTTTATCTGTCTGTCTCTATCTCCCTCTCCCCCTCTCTCTCTCTCTCTCTCTCTCTCTCTCTTTATCTGTCTGTCTCTTTCTCTCTCTCTCTCCCTCTCCCTCTCTCCCTCTCTCTCCCTCTCTCTCTCTCTCTCTCTCTCTCTCTCTCTCTCTCTCTCCCTCTCTCTCTCTCTCTCTCCCCCTCTCTCTCTCCCCCTCTCTCTCTCTCTCTCTCTCCCTCTCCCTCTCTCTCTCTGCCAGCTGATTGAGCCATTGTTTTACGGATGTGGCAAGTCGGGCGAAGGAATACATCCACCCTGCGTTGAAATTCTGGTTGACTGTCTCTCTCTAACACTCCCCTCACCTCCCTAACCCTCACCTCTCTAACCCCCCACCACCACCACCTCTCTCTTTCTGCCAGTGATGTTGATGTGATATATAATTCAACACTCCCTGACTGATTTTGCCACATGTCCACTGACACTTCCCATCCCCACAGAGTCCAACGCTCCTTATACCTCCCTCCCTCCCTCCCACCCTCCATCCTCCTCACTCCCCTCCTCTACCATCTCCCCTGGCTCCCTCCCTCCCTCCCTCCCTCCCTCCCTCCCCTCCCTCCTCCTCCTCAATCCCCTCCTCTACCATCTCCTGGCTCCGTCCCTCCCTCCCTCCCCCTCCTCCCTCCCTCCCTCCTCCTCCCTCCCCTCCTCTACCATCTCCCCTGGCTCCGTCCCTGTGCTATCAAACAGTCTCGCCCTACTCCTACGCCCCTACATAGTGTCACCACATTTGAGTAAGGGCTCAAGTCAAAAAAAGTAATCCACTATCCTGTGAATAAGGTGGTGATTTGGGAGGCAGGTGGTGTGAGGCTGTGAGAAGACATGACCCCCCCCCCTCACTCTCTGGTGATCCCTGTGTAGTTTTAATTAGACACTGCTTGTCCAAACTGGCCATGTTGAGACTCCACATTAAACCTCCACTCAGTTCGGCTCACAAAGACGGAGAGATCTGGAGCTGTAGCAGTCAGAATGGAAAGGGCAGAAGACATTGGATGAGTCCCAAATTGCACCCTATTGCCTACACAGTGTACTACTGTTGAACAGAGCCCTACGGGCTGCAGTCCTATCCCCTGTCATTAAAAGTTCATAGTAGTGCACTACTTAGGAAATAGGTTGCCATTTGGGAAGGCGTCCATTGTGACAGCGACACTAGAAGTTATTCTCCCGGGGTCGTACACATACAGGTGAAGTAGACAGCCCTGCAACCCTCAGGATAGACAACCCTAAGGACAGACAGCCCTGCAACCCTCAGGATAGACAACCCTAAGGACAGACAGCCCTGCAACCCTCAGGATAGACAACCCTAAGGACAGACAGCCCTGCAACCCTCAGGATAGACAACCCTCAGGACAGACAACCCTACAACCCTCAGGACAGACAACCCTCAGGACAGACAGCCCTGCAACCCTCAGGATAGACAACCCTCAGGACAGACAACCCTACAACCCTCAGGACAGACAACCCTCAGGACAGACAACCCTACAACCCTCAGGACAGACAACCCTCAGGACAGACAACCCTCAGGAGAGACAACCCTCAGGAGAGACAACCCTCAGGACAGACAACCCTCAGGACAGGCAACCCCACAACCCTCAGGACAGACAACCCTACAACCCTCAGGACAGACAACCCTCAGGACAGACAACCCTCAGGACAGACAATCCTCAGGACAGGCAACCCCACAACCCTCAGGACAGACAACCCTACAACCCTCAGGACAGACAACCCTCAGGACAGACAACCCTCAGGACAGACAACCCTCAGGACAGACAACCCTGCAACCCTCAGGACAGACAACCCTCAGGACAGACAACCCTACAACCCTCAGGACAGACAAACCTCAGGACAGACAACCCTCAGGACAGACAAACCTCAGGACAGACAACCCTCAGGACAGACAACCCTCAGGACAGACAACCCTACAACCCTCAGGACAGACAACCCTCAGGACAGACAACCCTCAGGAGAGACAACCCTCAGGAGAGACAACCCTCAGGACAGACAACCCTCAGGACAGGCAACCCCACAACCCTCAGGACAGACAACCCTACAACCCTCAGGACAGACAACCCTCAGGACAGACAACCCTCAGGACAGACAATCCTCAGGACAGGCAACCCCACAACCCTCAGGACAGACAACCCTACAACCCTCAGGACAGACAACCCTCAGGACAGACAACCCTCAGGACAGACAACCCTGCAACCCTCAGGACAGACAACCCTCAGGACAGACAACCCTACAACCCTCAGGACAGACAACCCTCAGGACAGACAACCCTCAGGACAGACAAACCTCAGGACAGACAACCCTCAGGACAGACAACCCTCAGGACAGACAACCCTCAGGACAGGCAACCCCACAACCCTCAATATAGACAACCCCACAACCCTCAGGACAGACAAACCTCAGGACAGACAACCCTCAGGACAGACACCCCTACAACCCTCAGGACAGACAAACCTCAGGACAGACAACCCTCAGGACAGACAAACCTCAGGACAGACAACCCTCAGGACAGACAAACCTCAGGACAGACAACTTTCCAGGACAGACAGCCCCACAACCCTCAGGACAGACAAACCTCCCAGGACAGACAACCTTCAGGACAGACAACCCCAGCCCTCAGGACAGACAACCTTCAGGACAGACAACCCTACAACCCTCAGGACAGACAAACCTCAGGACAGACAACCCTCAGGACAGACAGCCCTCAGGAGAGACAACCCTCAGGACAGACAACCCTCAGGACAGACAACCCTCAGGACAGGCAACCCTACAACCCTCAATACAGACAACCCTCAGGACAGACAACCCTCAGGAGAGACAACCCTCCAGGACAGACAACCCTCAGGACAGGCAACCCCACAACCCTCAATACAGACAACCCCACAACCCTCCAGGACAGACAAACCTCAGGACAGACAACCCTCAGGAGAGACTACCCTCAGGACAGGCAACATCACAACCCTCAATACAGACAACCCCACAACCCTCAGGACAGACAACCCTCAGGACAGGCAACATCACAACCCTCAATACAGACAACCCCACAACCCTCAGGACAGACAACCCTACAACCCTCAGGACAGACAACCCTCAGGACAGACAACCCTACTACCCTCAGGACAGACAACCCTCAGGACAGACAATCCTCAGTACAGGCAACCCCACAACCCTCAGGACAGACAACCCTCAGGACAGACAACCCTCAGGACAGGCAACTCCACAACCCTCAGGACAGAAAACCCTACAACCCTCAGGACAGACAACCCCACAACCCTCAGGACCCTACAACCCTCAGGACAGACAACCCCACAATCCTCAGGACCCTACAACCCTCAGGACAGACAACCCTACAACCCTCAGGACAGACCACCCTCAGTACAGACCCTACAACCCTCAAGACAGACAACCCTCAGCACAGACAACCCTACAACCCTCAGGACAGACAACCCCACAACCCTCAGGACCCTATAACCCTCAGGACAGAAAACCCCACAACCCTCAGGACCCTATAACCCTCAGTTGACAAAGGAACTCAGCACTGGTCAGTCAACATGGATTTGACAGAGGAACTCAGCACTGGTCAGTCAACATGGAGTTGACAGAGGAACTCAGCACTGGTCAGTCAACATGGAGTTGACAGAACCAAGTTCAATTGACGGTAATACAAAAAAAAAAAATAATGTTTTGTATGGACATGTGACAGGCAGCCATTTTGAGAACACAATTGTTTTGTGTGGACATGTGACAGGCAGCCATTTTGAGAACACAATTGTTTTGTGTGGACATGTGACAGGCAGCCATTTTGAGAACACGATTGTTTTGTGTGGACATGTGACAGGGCAGCCATTTTGAGAACACGATTGTTTTGTGTGGACATGTGACAGGGCAGCCATTTTGAGAACACGATTGTTTTGTGTGGACATGTGACAGGGCAGCCATTTTGAGAACACGATTGTTTTGTGTGGACATGTGACAGGCAGCCATTTTGAGAACACGATTGTTTTGTGTGGACAAGTGACAGGCAGCCATTTTGAGAACACGATTGTTTTGTGTGGACATGTGACAGGGCAGCCATTTTGAGAACACGATTGTTTTGTGTGGACATGTGACAGGCAGCCATTTTGAGAACACGATTGTTTGTGTGGACATGTGACAGGCAGCCATTTTGAGAACGCGATTGTTTTGTGTGGACATGTGACAGGCAGCCATTTTGAGAACACGATTGTTTTGTGTGGACATGTGACAGGCAGCCATTTTGAGAACGATTGTTTGTGTGGACATGTGACAGGCAGCCATTTGAGGAAAGTACAGCTGTTCATTTCTGCATTCATCTTCACTGAATGTAACTTTGATGGTCGCTTATTTAATTTTTTACTTTGAGGGCGATTTACAAAGTTTGCACTGGCGTTGTCTTTATGACAGCTTACTGCAGGATTTTTCACCCATCTGACCCTCGGAGTCGGAGTGCTTGTTGTCTGTTTCTGCCTGATAATGAACTGCCTACCTGGTGTACCCAGCTTTAAATCTGTCCCAAATTAGAGGAACATTGAAACAACAGCATTGGAACTGGCTCTGAGGTGCAGGAGAGAAGCGAGTTTGAGGGCTTATAGCAACAATGTCTTTGGAATGAACTGATTGGGTGGTTTTATAATGTTTGGGCTCTAGAACTCTAGAGACGGAGATCGCTAATCACCTTCCTTTAAAAAACACTGGTCTGGCTAGTGGAGTGTGAAGCAGCTACTTTGGTGCTGTGTCTCAACGCATCGTAATGTGTGTGTAAGAGCAGGAGTTCTGGGTAATTGGTCCTTTTCTTCAGGTGTCAACTGCATTGTTTTGCTGGCCTGTCATATTTTACTCTGCAGCAGAATGAAAGTGGCCCCGGGCCAGTATATAGAGGTTGTTTAAAAATCAAGAGTGGAATCAATACTTTTTCTCTTTCTCTCTCTCTCTCTCTCTCTCTCTCTCTCTCTCTCTCTCTCTCTCTCTCTCTCTCTTTCTCTGTGTCTCTCTGTCTCTCTCTCTCTGTCTCTCTCTCTCTCTCTGTCTCTCTCTCTCTCTCTTTCTCACTCTCTCCCTCACTTTCTCTCTCTCTCTCTCTCTCTTTCTCTGTGTCTCTCTGTCTCTCTCTCTGTCTCTCTCTCTCTCTCTCTCTGTCTCTCTCTCTCTCTCTGTCTCTCTCTCTCTCCCCCTCTCTCTCTCTCCCTCGCTTTCTCTCTCTCCCTCGCTTTCTCTCTCTCCCTCGCTTTCTCTCTCTCCCTCTCTCTCTCTCTCTCTCTCTGTCTCTCTCTCTTCTCTCTCTCTCTTTCCTCTTAGTCTCTCTCTCTCTTCTCTCTATACGCTCTCTCTCGCTTTATCTTCCCTTCCTCTCTCTCTCTCCCTTGCTTTCTCTCTCCCTCTCTCTCTCTCTCTCTCTCTCTGTCTCTCCCTCTCAGCGCTCCAGCTAGTCCCATCAGAGATGAGAGAGTAGCAGGAAGAAAACATGCAGACGTTTATAAAAACCTTCTTTCTTAAAGACCTGGACAGATATGGATCTCTGACAGCCAGGGAATGATGCGTTCAAATGCCTCCTGTTAACCTTTTTGGCGTACTACTGTTGACCACTACTACAATGGCTCTGTTTCAGTAGTGCAACTATACACTAAGTGCAGGAAAAGACCCTGGAGGGAAGCAAAGATGGCCGCTGAGGCGGGGCAACCTTTATTTAGCTAGGCAAGAACAAATTCTATTTTACAATAGACGTCCACGGCTACCTGCCTCCCCCTCTAACCACTAGGATACCTGACCCTCCCCTCTAACCACTGAGGCTGCCTCCCCCTCTAACCACTGGGATACCCTGACCCTCCCCCTCTAACCACTAGGGTACCTGCCTCCCCCTCTAACCACTAGGATACCTGCCACCCCCCCTCTAACCCACAGGCTGCCTGCCTTCCCCTCTAACCACTAGGGTACCTGCCCTCCCCTCTAACCACCAGGATACCTGCCACCTCCCTCCCCCTTACTGAGCTACCTGACCCCCACCCTCTAACCACCCAGGCTACCTGCCTCCCCTCTAACCACTAGGCTGCCTGCAGCCTCTAACCTTACCAGGCTACACCTGCCTCCCCTCTAACCACCAGGCTACCTCCCCCTCTAACCACTCGGCTACCTGCCTCCCCTCTAACCTGGGCTACCTGCCTCCCCTCTAACCATAAGGGCTGCCTGCCTCCCCCCCTCTAACCACCAGGCTACCCCCCTCTAACCACCAGGCTACCCTGCCTCCCCCTCTAACCACCAAGGCTACCCCACCTCTAACCACTGGGATACCGGCCACCCCCTCTAAGCACTCGGCTGCACACCTGACCCCCTCTAACCACCAGGCTACCTGACTCTCCCCCTCTAACACTAGGATACATTACACCCCACACACTAACCACTAGGCTACCTGACCCCCCTCTAACTACCAGGCTACCTGCCTCCCCTCTAACCGCAGGCTGCCTGCCTCCCCCTCTAACCACCAGGCTACCCCCCCTCTAACCACCAGGCTACCCCCCTCTAACCACTAGGATACCTGCCACCCCCTCTAACCACTAGGCTCCTGCCTCCCCCTCTAACCACTAGGCTACCTGCCTCCCCCTCTAACCACTAGGATACCTGCCTCCCCTCTAACCCCTAGGCTACCTGCCTCCCACCTCTAACCACTAGGCTACCTGCCTCCCCCTCTAACCACTAGGCTACCTGCCTCCCCCTCTAACCACTAGGCTACCTGCCTCCCCCCTAACCACTAGGCTACCTGACCCCCTCTAACCACCAGGCTACCTGCCTCCCCTCTAACCACCAGGCTACCTGCCTCCCCTCTAACCACCAGGCTACCCCCTCTAACCACCAGGCTACTCCCCCTCTAACCACTAGGATACCTGCCACCCCCTCTAACCACTAGGCTACCTGCCTCCCCTCTAACCACTAGGCTACCTGCCTCCCCCTCTAACCACTAGGCTACCTGCCTCCCCTCTAACCACTAGGATACCTGCCTCCCCTCTAACCCCTAGGCTACCTGCCTCCACCTCTAACCACTAGGCTACCTGCCTCCCCTCTAACCACTAGGCTACCTGCCTCCCCTCTAACCACTAGGCTACCTGCCTCCCCCTCTAACCACTAGGCTACCTGCCTCCCCTCTAACCACTAGGCTACCTGCCTCCCCTCTAACCACCAGGCTACCTGCCTCCCCTCTAACCACTAGGCTACCTGCCTCCCCCTCTAACCACTAGGCTACCTGCCACCCCCTCTAACCCCTAGACTACCTGCCTCCCCTCTGACCACTAGACTACCTGCCACCCCTCTAACCACTAGGCTACCTGCCACCCCCTCTAACCCCTAGACTACCTGCCTCCCCAATCTAACCACTAGGCTACCTGCCTCCCCCTCTAATCACTAGGCTACCTGCCACCCCCTCTAACCCCTAGACTACCTGCCTCCCCCTCTAACCACTAGGCTACCTGCCACCCCTCTAACCCCTAGACTACCTGCCTCCCCCTCTAACCACTAGGCTACCTGCCTCCCCGTTAACCACTAGGCTACCTGCCACCCCCTCTAACCCCTAGACTACCTGCCTCCCCTCTAACCACTAGGCTACCTGCCACCCCCTCTAACCACTAGGCTACCTGCCACCCCCTCTAACCACTAGGCTACCTGCCTCCCCTCTAACCACTAGACTACCTGCCTCCCCTCTAACCACTAGGCTACCTGCCTCCCCCTCTAACCCCTAGACTACCTGCCTCCCCTCTAACCACTAGGCTACCTGCCTCCCCCTCTAACCACTAGACTACCTGCCTCCCCCTCTAACCACTAGGCTACCTGCCTCCCCCTCTAACCCCTAGACTACCTGCCTCCCCCTCTAACCACTAGGCTACCTGCCTCCCCCTCTAACCACTAGACTACCTGCCTCCCCTCTAACCACTAGGCTACCTGCCTCCCCCTCTAACCACTAGGCTACCTGCCACCCCTCTAACCCCTAGACTACCTGCCTCCCCAATCTAACCACTAGGCTACCTGCCTCCCCCTCTAATCACTAGGCTACCTGCCACCCCCTCTAACCCCTAGACTACCTGCCTCCCCCTCTAACCACTAGGCTACCTGCCACCCCTCTAACCCCTAGACTACCTGCCTCCCCCTCTAACCACTAGGCTACCTGCCTCCCCCTCTAACCACTAGACTACCTGCCACCCCCTCTAACCACCTAGACTACCTGCCTCCCCTCTAACCACTAGGCTACCTGCCACCCCCTCTAACCACTAGGCTACCTGCCTCCCTCTAACCACTAGGCTACCTGCCTCCCCCTCTAACCACCAGGCTACCTGCCTCCCCTCTAACCACCAGGCTACCTGCCTCCCCTCTAACCACCAGGCTACCTGCCTCCCTCTAACCACCAGGCTACCTGCCTCCCCTCTAACCACTAGGCTACCTGCCTCCCCCTCTAACCACTAGGCTACCTGCCTCCCTCTAACCACTAGGCTACCTGCCACCCCTCTAACCACTAGGCTACAGCGCCTCCCCCTCTAACCACTAGGCTACCTGCCCCCCTCTAACCACTAGGCTACCTGCCACCCCCTCTAACCACTAGGGCTACAGCGCCCTCCCCTCTAACCACTAGGCTACCTGCCTCCCCTCTAACCACTAGGCTACCTGCCTCCCTCTAACCACTAGGCTACCTGCCTCCCCTCTAACCACTAGGCTACCTGCCACCCCCTCTAACCACCAGGCTACCTGCCACCCCTCTAACCACCAGGCTACCTGCCTCCCCTCTAACCACCAGGCTACCTGCCTCCCCCTCTAACCACTAGACTACCTGCCTCCCCTCTAACCACTAGGCTACCTGCCACCCCCTAACCACTAGGCTACCTGCCACCCCCTCTAACCCCTAGACTACCTGCCTCCCCTCTAACCACTAGGCTACCTGCCACCCCCTCTAACCACTAGGCTACCTGCCTCCCTCTCTAACCACCAGGCATTTGCCTCAATATAAGGCCTTCACACTCTAACCACTAGGCTACCTGCCACCCCTCTAACCACTGGGCTACCTGCCTCCTCTACCTCTAACCACTAGGCTACCTGCCACCTCCACTCTAACCACTAGGCTACCCTGCCTCCTCACACTCTAACCACCAGGCTACCTGCCACCTCCCTCTAACCACTAGGCTACCTGCCCCCCCTAACCACTAGGCTACACCCCTCTAACCACCAGGGCTACGCCCTCCCCTCTAACCACTAGGCTACCTGCACTCCCCTCACCCCTCTGCCTGCACTCCCACTCTAACCACTAGGTACCTGCCTCCCACTCTAACCACTAGGCTACCTGCCTCCCACACTCTAACCACTAGCGATCTGCCTCCCACTCTAACCACTAGGCTACCTGCCCACCTCTACACTCTAACCACTAGGCTACCTGCCTCCTCTACAATCTAACCACTAGGCTACCTGCCTCCCCCCTCTAATCACTGCAATGCCTGCCACCCCCTCTAACCCCTAGACTACCTGCCTCCCCCTCTAACCACTAGGCTACCTGCCACCCCTCTAACCCCTAGACTACCTGCCTCCCCCTCTAACCACTAGGCTACCTGCCTCCCCCTCTAACCACTAGACTACCTGCCACCCCCTCTAACCCCTAGACTACCTGCCTCCCCTCTAACCACTAGGCTACCTGCCACCCCCTCTAACCACTAGGCTACCTGCCTCCCCCTCTAACCACTGAGGCTACCTGCCTCCCCTCTAACCACCAGGCTACCTGCCTCCCCTCTAACCACCAGGCTACCTGCCTCCCCTCTAACCACCAGGCTACCTGCCTCCCCTCTAACCACTAGGCTACCTGCCTCCCCTCTAACCACTAGGCTACCTGCCTCCCCTCTAACCACTAGGCTACCTGCCACCCCTCTAACCACTAGGCTACAGCGCCCTCCCCCTCTAACCACTAGGCTACCTGCCCCCTCTAACCACTAGGCTACCTGCCACCCCCTCTAACCACTAGGCTACAGCGCCCTCCCCCTCTAACCACTAGGCTACCTGCCTCCCCCTCTAACCACTAGGGCTACCTGCCTCCCTCTAACCACTAGGCTACCTGCCTCCCCTCTAACCACTAGGCTACCTGCCACCCCCTCTAACCACCAGGCTACCTGCCACCCCTCTAACCACCAGGCTACCTGCCTCCCCTCTAACCACCAGGCTACCTGCCTCCCCTCTAACCACTAGACTACCTGCCTCCCCTCTAACCACTAGGCTACCTGCCACCCCCTCTAACCACTAGGCTACCTGCCACCCCTCTAACCCCTAGACTACCTGCCTCCCCTCTAACCACTAGGCTACCTGCCACCCCCTCTAACCACTAGGCTACCTGCCTCCCCTCTAACCACCAGGCTACCTGCCTCCCCTCTAACCACCAGGCTACCTGCCTCCCCATCTAACCACCAGGCTACCTGCCTCCCCTCTAACCACTAGGCTACCTGCCTCCCCCTCTAACCACTAGGCTACCTGCCTCCCCTCTAACCACTAGGCTACCTGCCACCCCCTCTAACCACTAGGCTACAGCACCCCCCTCTAACCACTAGGGCTACCTGCCCCCTCTAACCACTAGGCTACCTGCCACCCCTCTAACCACTAGGCTACAGCGCCCTCCCCCCCTAACCACTAGGC
>NW_027040457.1:370961-373461 GCF_034236695.1 Oncorhynchus nerka
TAGGGTCCTGAGGGTTGTAGGGTCTGTACTGAGGGTGGTCTGTCCTGAGGGTTGTAGGGTTGTCTGTCCTGAGGGTTGTAGGGTCCTGAGGATTGTGGGGTTGTCTGTCCTGAGGGTTGTAGGGTCCTGAGGGTTGTGGGGTTGTCTGTCCTGAGGGTTGTAGGGTTTTCTGTCCTGAGGGTTGTGGAGTTGCCTGTCCTGAGGG
Source organism: Oncorhynchus nerka (assembly GCF_034236695.1). Taxonomy (NCBI): domain Eukaryota; kingdom Metazoa; phylum Chordata; class Actinopteri; order Salmoniformes; family Salmonidae; genus Oncorhynchus; species Oncorhynchus nerka. The sequence goes on from NW_027040457.1 coordinate 371,167, forward strand.
TTGTCTGTCCTGAGGGTTGTCTGTCCTGAGGGTTGTGGGGTTGCCTGTACTGAGGATTGTCTGTCCTGAGGGTTGTCTGTCCTGAGGGTAGTAGGGTTGTCTGTCCTGAGGGTTGTCTGTCCTGAGGGTTGTAGGGTTGTCTGTCCTGAGGGTTGTGGGGTTGTCTGTATTGAGGGTTGTGATGTTGCCTGTCCTGAGGGTTGTCTGTCCTGAGGGTTGTGGGGTTGTCTGTATTGAGGGTTGTGATGTTGCCTGTCCTGAGGGTAGTCTCTCCTGAGGGTTGTCTGTCCTGAGGTTTGTCTGTCCTGAGGGTTGTGGGGTTGTCTGTATTGAGGGTTGTGGGGTTGCCTGTCCTGAGGGTTGTCTGTCCTGAGGGTTGTCTCTCCTGAGGGTTGTCTGTCCTGAGGGTTGTCTGTATTGAGGGTTGTAGGGTTGCCTGTCCTGAGGGTTGTCTGTCCTGAGGGTTGTCTGTCCTGAGGGTTGTCTCTCCTGAGGGTTGTCTGTCCTGAGGGTTGTCTGTCCTGAGGTTTGTCTGTCCTGAGGGTTGTAGGGTTGTCTGTCCTGAAGGTTGTCTGTCCTGAGGGTTGTAGGGTTGTCTGTCCTGAAGGTTGTCTGTCCTGAGGTTTGTCTGTCCTGAGGGTTGTGGGGCTGTCTGTCCTGAAAGTTGTCTGTCCTGAGGTTTGTCTGTCCTGAGGGTTGTGGGGTTGTCTGTATTGAGGGTTGTGGGGTTGCCTGTCCTGAGGGTTGTCTGTCCTGAGGGTTGTCTCTCCTGAAGGTTGTCTCTCCTGAGGGTTGTCTGTATTGAGGGTTGTAGGGTTGCCTGTACTGAGGATTGTCTGTCCTGAGGGTTGTCTGTCCTGAGGGTAGTAGGGTTGTCTGTCCTGAGGGTTGTCTGTCCTGAGGGTTGTAGGGTTGTCTGTCCTGAGGGTTGTGGGGTTGTCTGTATTGAGGGTTGTGATGTTGCCTGTCCTGAGGGTAGTCTCTCCTGAGGGTTGTCTGTCCTGAGGTTTGTCTGTCCTGAGGGTTGTGGGGTTGTCTGTATTGAGGGTTGTGGGGTTGCCTGTCCTGAGGGTTGTCTGTCCTGAGGGTTGTCTGTCCTGAGGGTTGTCTGTCCTGAGGTTTGTCTGTCCTGAGGGTTGTGGGGTTGTCTATATTGAGGGTTGTGGGGTTGCCTGTCCTGAGGGTTGTCTGTCCTGAGGGTTGTCTCTCCTGAGGGTTGTCTGTCCTGAGGTTTGTCTGTCCTGAGGGTTGTCTGTCCTGAGGTTTGTCTGTCCTGAGGGTTGTAGGGTTGTCTGTCCTGAGGGTTGTCTGTCCTGAGGGTTGCAGGGTTGTCTGTCCTGAGGGTTGTCTGTCCTGAGGGTTGTCTGTCCTGAGGGTTGTAGGGTTGTCTGTCCTGAGGGTTGTGGGGTTGCCTGTCCTGAGGGTTGTCTGTCCTGAGGGTTGTCTGTCCTGAGGGTTGTAGGGTTGTCTGTCCTGAGGGTTGTGGGGTTGCCTGTCCTGAAGGTTGTCTGTCCTGAGGGTTGTCTCTCCTGAGGGTTGTCTCTCCTGAGGGTTGTCTGTCCTGAGGGTTGTCTGTCCTGAGGGTTGTAGGGTTGTCTGTCCTGAGGGTTGTCTGTCCTGAGGGTTGCAGGGCTGTCTGTCCTTAGGGTTGTCTATCCTGAGGGTTGCAGGGCTGTCTGTCCTTAGGGTTGTCTATCCTGAGGGTTGCAGGGCTGTCTACTTCACCTGTATGTGTACGACCCCGGGAGAATAACTTCTAGTGTCGCTGTCACAATGGACGCCTTCCCAAATGGCAACCTATTTCCTAAGTAGTGCACTACTATGAACTTTTAATGACAGGGGATAGGACTGCAGCCCGTAGGGCTCTGTTCAACAGTAGTACACTGTGTAGGCAATAGGGTGCAATTTGGGACTCATCCAATGTCTTCTGCCCTTTCCATTCTGACTGCTACAGCTCCAGATCTCTCCGTCTTTGTGAGCCGAACTGAGTGGAGGTTTAATGTGGAGTCTCAACATGGCCAGTTTGGACAAGCAGTGTCTAATTAAAACTACACAGGGATCACCAGAGAGTGAGGGGGGTCATGTCTTCTCACAGCCTCACACCACCTGCCTCCCAAATCACCACCTTATTCACAGGATAGTGGATTACTTTTTTTGACTTGAGCCCTTACTCAAATGTGGTGACACTATGTAGGGCGTAGGGAGTAGGCGCAGACTGTTTGATAGCACAGGGACGGAGCCAGGGGAGATGGTAGAGGAGGGAGGGAGGAGGAGGAGGGAGGGAGGGGGAGGGAG
>NW_027040457.1:380961-383461 GCF_034236695.1 Oncorhynchus nerka
GAACTGCCCGTATAAAATACATTTTTTAATTTACCACCATAAAAAAATGAATGTTTCTTTACGACCATATAAAATATATGTCTGTTTTACAACCATTATCAAAAACAACATGTGTTTACCTCCACATAAAATACATGTCTGTTTACAACCATAATCGTTTTTTTTCACGTTTCTTGTTTTGTAAATTGTTCGTATTTTTCATCTTTCATTAAAGATGTATAAAGATAACCACGCTGCATTTTGGTCCTCCTCTCTTTCACCAGAAGAAAACCGTAACATTATCAACAACAACATGTTTACCTCCATATAAAATATATGTCTGTTTAGTTGTAAAGTGTTTCAAGGACACTGACCATACAAGTGGATATCTGTGCATTGTAGAAGTAGATAGATACAATAGAATATGTAGGTATGTAATATGTAATTATTATTGTCAATTGTAAACAGTTTTATCTCAACCTCAGTTAATCTCTTATCTGTCGTCTTCGCCGTAAAACAAAAACAAACAAAGAAAAAGATAAGCCGTGGTTGAGTTGATGAAAAGACATTATTAACCTATTTGTGCGTCTCCTGATGTACAGAAATGTACTGATGTACAGAAATCCTTTTTTAGGGGACCAGCCAAAAGAATAAGGAGGTTGTCTTGCAGGTAGCCAGTACCCAGTTCAATATGTCCCCGTTGTTCCTCATTCAGAGCATTTAGGGGACCAGCCAAAAGAATAAGGAGGTTGTCTTGCAGGTAGCCAGTACCCAGTTCAATATGTCCCCGTTGTTCCTCATTCAGAGCATTTAGGGGACCAGCCAAAAGAATAAGGAGGTTGTCTTGCAGGTAGCCAGTACCCAGTTCTTTTACTTTTGACATCTAGTTAAATGCTCTGAATGAGGAACAACGGAGACATATTGAAGATGTACACGCTCATACCCAGAATTGTTTCACGTGTCTATTTTCAAAAGATAAAGCTAACAAAATGAATAACTTCATAGTTGAGAACATTATAAGCATCAAAATGAAACATATTCTACAATAACCAATATCCTTCCCTTATAACACAACCAATATCACTTCCTCATAACACAACCAATATCACTTCCTCATAACACAACCAATATCACTTCCTCATAACACAACCAATATCACTTCCTCATAACACAACCAATATCACTTCCTCATAACACAACCAATATCACTTCCTTATAACACAACCAATATCCTTCCCTTAAATCACAACCAATATCACTTCCTCATAACACAACCAATATCACTTCCTTATAACACAACCAATATCCTTCCCTTAAATCACAACCAATATCACTTCCTCATAACACAACCAATATCACTTCCTTATAACACAACCAATATCACTTCCTCATAACACAACCAATATCACTTCCTCATAACACAACCAATATCACTTCCTTATAACACAACCAATATCACTTCCTCATAACACAACCAATATCACTTCCTCATAACACAACCAATATCACTTCCTCATAACACAACCAATATCACTTCCTTATAACACAACCAATATCCTTCCCTTATAACACAACCAATATCCTTCCCTTATAACACAACCAATATCACTTCCTCATAACACAACCAATATCACTTCCTCATAACACAACCAATATCACTTCCTCATAACACAACCAATATCACTTCCTCATAACACAACCAATATCACTTCCTCATAACACAACCAATATCACTTCCTCATAACACAACCAATATCACTTCCTCATAACACAACCAATATCCTTCCCTTATAACACAACCAATATCACTTCCTCATAACACAACCAATATCACTTCCTCATAACACAACCAATATCACTTCCTTATAACACAACCAATATCCTTCCCTTAAATCACAACCAATATCACTTCCTTATAACACAACCAATATCACTTCCTCATAACACAACCAATATCACTTCCTTATAACACAACCAATATCACTTCCTTATAACACAACCAATATCACTTCCTTATAACACAACCAATATCACTTCCTCATAACACAACCAATATCACTTCCTCATAACACAACCAATATCACTTCCTCATAACACAACCAATATCACTTCCTCATAACACAACCAATATCACTTCCTCATAACACAACCAATATCACTTCCTCATAACACAACCAATATCACTTCCTCATAACACAACCAATATCACTTCCTCATAACACAACCAATATCACTTCCTCATAACACAACCAATATTGGAACAATATTCCGAATCCACCGGGAGATTGGTCCACATGGAAAACATTTTAAGGAAATAGAAACCTGTAAATTGACTTGGTAACAGGAAATACATTTATTGAATATAAACAAAATAATGGACTGACCAATATCATAGCAAATCAAGGCAACTTAGACGTTAGATATCACTACATTTAAAAACAAAATAATTGAGATCTTTTGTACACCAGAGCAAACTTCAGGGCATCTTATTTTAGTCAGAAAACAATGTTCATATGACAAG
>NW_027040458.1:0-3323 GCF_034236695.1 Oncorhynchus nerka
CAGCTACTGGGAAGGACAACACCAGCTACTGGGAAGGACAGCACCAGCTACTGGGAAGGACAGCACCAGCTACTGGGAAGGACAACACCAGCTACTGGGAAGGACAACACCAGCTACTGGGAAGGACAACACCAGCTACTGGGAAACAGTACCAGCTACTGGGAAGGACAACACCAGCTACTGGGAAGGACAGCACCAGCTACTGGGAAGGACAGCACCAGCTACTGGGAAGGACAGCACCAGCTACTGGGAAGGACAGCACCAGCTACTGGGAAGGACAACACCAGCTACTGGGAAGGACAGCACCAGCTACTGGGAAGGACAGCACCAGCTACTGGGAAGGACAGCACCAGCTACTGGGAAGGACAAGCACCAGCTACTGGGAAGGACAACACCAGCTACTGGGAAGGACAGCACCAGCTACTGGGAAGGACAACACCAGCTACTGGGAAGGACAACACCAGCTACTGGGAAGGACAGCACCAGCTACTGGGAAGGACAACACCAGCTACTGGGAAGGACAGCACCAGCTACTGGGAAGGACAACACCAGCTACTGGGAAGGACAACACCAGCTACTGGGAAGGACAACACCAGCTACTGGGAAGGACAACACCAGCTACTGGGAAGGACAACACCAGCTACTGGGAAGGACAACACCAGCTACTGGGAAGGACAACACCAGCTACTGGGAAGGACAACACCAGCTACTGGGAAGGACAGCACCAGCTACTGGGAAGGACAGCACCAGCTACTGGGAAGGACAGCACCAGCTACTGGGAAGGACAGCACCAGCTACTGGGAAGGACAGCACCAGCTACTGGGAAGGACAGCACCAGCTACTGGGAAGGACAGCACCAGCTACTGGGAAGGACAGCACCAGCTACTGGGAAGGACAGCACCAGCTACTGGGAAGGACAACACCAGCTACTGGGAAGGACAGCACCAGCTACTGGGAAGGACAACACCAGCTACTGGGAAGGACAGCACCAGCTACTGGGAAGGACAGCACCAGCTACTGGGAAGGACAGCACCAGCTACTGGGAAGAACAACACCAGCTACTGGGAAGGACAACACCAGCTACTGGGAAGGACAGCACCAGCTACTGGGAAGGACAACACCAGCTACTGGGAAGGACAGCACCAGCTACTGGGAAGGACAGCACCAGCTACTGGGAAGAACAACACCAGCTACTGGGAAGGACAACACCAGCTACTGGGAAGGACAGCACCAGCTACTGGGAAGGACAACACCAGCTACTGGGAAGGACAGCACCAGCTACTGGGAAGGACAACACCAGCTACTGGGAAGGACAACACCAGCTACTGGGAAGGACAGCACCAGCTACTGGGAAGGACAGCACCAGCTACTGGGAAGGACAACACCAGCTACTGGGAAGGACAACACCAGCTACTGGGAAGGACAACACCAGCTACTGGGAAGGACAGCACCAGCTACTGGGAAGGACAGCACCAGCTACTGGGAAGGACAACACCAGCTACTGGGAAGGACAGCACCAGCTACTGGGAAGGACAACACCAGCTACTGGGAAGGACAACACCAGCTACTGGGAAGGACAACACCAGCTACTGGGAAACAGTACCAGCTACTGGGAAGGACAACACCAGCTACTGGGAAACAGTACCAGCTACTGGGAAGGACAACACCAGCTACTGGGAAGGACAGCACCAGCTACTGGGAAGGACAACACCAGCTACTGGGAAGGACAACACCAGCTACTGGGAAGGTGCTACTGGGAAGGACAACACCAGCTACTGGGAAGGACAGCACCAGCTACTGGGAAGGACAACACCAGCTACTGGGAAGGACAACACCAGCTACTGGGAAGGACAACACCAGCTACTGGGAAGGACAACACCAGCTACTGGGAAGGACAGCACCAGCTACTGGGAAGGACAGCACCAGCTACTGGGAAGGACAACACCAGCTACTGGGAAGGACAACACCAGCTACTGGGAAGGACAACACCAGCTACTGGGAAGGACAGCACCAGCTACTGGGAAGGACAACACCAGCTACTGGGAAGGACAACACCAGCTACTGGGAAGGACAGCACCAGCTACTGGGAAGGACAGCACCAGCTACTGGGAAGGACAGCACCAGCTACTGGGAAGGACAACACCAGCTACTGGGAAGGACAACACCAGCTACTGGGAAGGACAACACCAGCTACTGGGAAGGACAACACCAGCTACTGGGAAGGACAGCACCAGCTACTGGGAAGGACAGCACCAGCTACTGGGAAGGACAGCACCAGCTACTGGGAAGGACAACACCAGCTACTGGGAAGGACAACACCAGCTACTGGGAAGGACAGCACCAGCTACTGGGAAGGACAACACCAGCTACTGGGAAGGACAACACCAGCTACTGGGAAGGACAACACCAGCTACTGGGAAGGACAGCACCAGCTACTGGGAAGGACAACACCAGCTACTGGGAAGGACAACACCAGCTACTGGGAAGGACAGCACCAGCTACTGGGAAGGACAACACCAGCTACTGGGAAGGACAGCACCAGCTACTGGGAAGGACAACACCAGCTACTGGGAAGGACAGCACCAGCTACTGGAAGGACAACACCCAGCTACTGGGAAGGACAGCACCAGCTACTGGGAAGGACAACACCAGCTACTGGGAAGGACAGCACCAGCTACTGGGAAGGACAGCACCAGCTACTGGGAAGGACAACACCAGCTACTGGGAAGGACAACACCAGCTACTGGGAAGGACAGCACCAGCTACTGGGAAGGACAGCACCAGCTACTGGGAAGGACAGCACCAGCTACTGGGAAGGACAGCACCAGCTACTGGGAAGGACAGCACCAGCTACTGGGAAGGACAACACCAGCTACTGGGAAGGACAACACCAGCTACTGGGAAGGACAGCACCAGCTACTGGGAAGGACAGCACCAGCTACTGGGAAGGACAACACCAGCTACTGGGAAGGACAACACCAGCTACTGGGAAGGACAGCACCAGCTACTGGGAAGGACAGCACCAGCTACTGGGAAGGACAACACCAGCTACTGGGAAGGACAACACCAGCTACTGGGAAGGACAACACCAGCTACTGGGAAGGACAGCACCAGCTACTGGGAAGGACAACACCAGCTACTGGGAAGTCTGGGAGATCTCTCACTTATTATCTGTGGTTTGAATCCTAAAGTGCTTTTTGCAAATACCAACCACGCATATACTTTGTATTTATTGATTTTATTATTTGTGTGTTCTGCTATTGCTATCAACTTAGTTGTAAAGTGTTTAACTGGTGTTTTATGAATCATTTTGTTTGTCAGTT
>NW_027040458.1:3823-77609 GCF_034236695.1 Oncorhynchus nerka
GTCGTCTGAGAGGGTCCTGGTCAGTCATCAGTAGTTGTAATAGTGCTGATCTGACTCATGTAGGTCTTCTGAATTGATCTCTAATCCACATACTGTTCTGTTCTGTAATTATTCCCTCTTATCGATTGATCTATTCTAGATTACAAAACCCTGTCCCTAGTCTCTCTGCTCACCTACATTAACTACACTGTCCCTAGTCTCTCTGCTCACCTACATTAACTACAAAACCCTGTCCCTAGTCTCTCTGCTCACCTACATTAACTACAAAACCCTGTTCCTAGTCTCTCTGCTCACCTACATTAACTACAAAACCCTGTCCCTAGTCTCTGCTCATGTATATTAACACCTACATTAACTACAAAACCCTGTCCCTAGTCTCTCTGCTCACCTACATTAACTACAAAACCCTGTTCCTAGTCTCTCTGCTCACCTACATTAACTACAAAACCCTGTCCCTAGTCTCTCTGCTCACCTACATTAACTACAAAACCCTGTCCCTGAGCAGAGAGACTAGGGACAGGGTTTTGTAGTTAATGTAGGTGAGCAGAGAGACTAGGGGCGGGGTAGTTAATGTAGGTGAGCAGAGAGACTAGGGACAGGGTAGTTAATGTAGGTGAGCAGAGAGACTAGGGACAGGGTTGGGACAGGGTTTTGTAGTTAATGTAGGTGTTAATATACATGAGCAGAGAGACTAGGGACAGGGTTTTGTAGTTAATGTAGGTGAGCAGAGAGAGTAGGGACAGGGTTTTGTAGTTGCTGTAGGTGAGCAGAGAGACTAGGGACAGGGTTTTGTAGTTAATGTAGGTGAGCAGAGAGACTAGGAACAGGGTTTTGTAGTTAATGTAGGTGAGCAGAGAGACTAGGGACAGGGTTTTGTAGTTAATGTAGGTGAGCAGAGAGACTAGGGACAGGGTAGTTAATGTAGGTGAGCAGAGAGACTAGGGACAGGGTTTTGTAGTTAATGTAGGTGAGCAGAGATACTAGGGACAGGGTTTTGTAGTTAATGTAGGTGAGCAGAGAGACTAGGGACAGGGTTTTGTAGTTCATGTAGGTTAGCAGAGAGACTAGGGACAGGGTTTTGTAGTTAATGTAGGTGAGCAGAGAGACTAGGGACAGGGTTTTGTAGTTAATGTAGGTGTTAATATACATGAGCAGAGAGACTAGGGACAGGGTTTTGTAGTTAATGTAGGTGAGCAGAGAGAGTAGGGACAGGGTTTTGTAGCTGCTGTAGGTGAGCAGAGAGACTAGGGACAGGGTTTTGTAGTTAATGTAGGTGAGCAGAGAGACTAGGGACAGGGTTTTGTAGTTAATGTAGGTGAGCAGAGAGACTAGGGACAGGGTTTTGTTGTTAATGTAGGTGTTAATATACATGAGCAGAGACTAGGGACAGGGTTTTGTAGTTAATGTAGGTGAGCAGAGAGACCAGGGACAGGGTAGTTAATGTAGGTGAGCAGAGAGACTAGGGACAGGGTTTTGTAGTTAATGTAGGTGAGCAGAGAGACTAGGGACAGGGTTTTGTAGTTAATGTAGGTGTGACTCTACGTGAGCAGAGAGACTAGGTGAGTCCAGGAGGTTTCCCAGACACTCTGATTGACTGGCCCTTTAAGGACAGGGAAGCAGTCAGCTAGCTGTGTGTTTCCAGTCTGTGTACATAGTGAACATGACCCTTGTGGCCTGGAGAGCCCTGTTGTTATGGTGTGTCATGTCTGTTGTTGTGATGGCTCAGGGTTAAATAGTCTGACGGACACCTTCACACGCACAGAGATCACAGGAAACAGAGTTACAGTCCTCTACCTCAGGAAACAGAGTTACAGTCCTCTACCTCAGGAAACAGAGTTACAGTCCTCTACCTCATGAAGAGGACCACATCGTTATGACTACAGTTATTATAGAGATGACAGGAAACAGAGTTACAGTCCTCTACCTGAGGAAACAGAGTTACAGCCCTCTACCACAGGAAACAGAGTTACAGTCCTCTACCTCAGGAAACAGGAAACAGAGTTACAGTCCTCTCCCTCAGGAAACAGGAAACAGAGTTACAGTCCTCTACCTCAGGAAACAGGAACCAGAGTTACAGTCCTCTACCTCAGGAAACAGGAAACAGAGTTACAGGTCTCTACCTCAGGAAAAAGGAAACAGAGTTACAGTCCTCTACCTCAGGAAACAGGAAACAGAGTTTTACAGTCCTCTACCTCAGGAAATAGGAAACAAGGTTACAGTCCTCTACCTCAGGAAATAGGAAACAGAGTTACAGTCCTCTACCTCAGGAAATAGGAAACAGAGTTACAGTCCTCTACCTCAGGAAATAGGAAACAGAGTTACAGTCCTCTACCTCAGGAAACAGGAAACAGAGTTACAGTCCTCTACCTCGGGAAGATGACCACATCGTTATGACTACAGTTATTATAGAGATGACAGGAAACAGAGTTACAGCCCTCTACCTCAGGAAACAGGAAACAGAGTTACAGTCCTCTACCTCGGGAAGATGACCACATCGTTATGACTACAGTTATTATAGAGATGACAGGAAACAGAGTTACAGTCCTCTACCTCAGGAAACAGGAAACAGAGTTACAGGTCTCTACCTCAGGAAATAGGAAACAGAGTTACAGTCCTCTACCTCAGGAAACAGGAAACAGAGTTACAGTCCTCTACCTCAGGAAATAGGAAACAGAGTTACAGTCCTCTACCTCAGGAAACAGGGTTACAGTCCTATACCTCAGGAAATAGGAAACAGAGTTACAGTCCTCTACCTCAGGAAACAGGAAACAGGGTTACAGTCCTCTACCTCAGGAAATAGGAAACAGAGTTACAGTCCTCTACCTCAGGAAACAGGAAACAGAGTTACAGTCCTCTACCTCAGGAAATAGGAAACAGAGTTTTACAGTCCTCTACCTCAGGAAACAGGAAACAGAGTTACAGTCCTCTACCTCAGGAAATAGGAAACAGAGTTACAGTCCTCTACCTCAGGAAACAGGAAACAGAGTTACAGTCCTCTACCTCAGGAAACAGAGTTACAGTCCTCTACCTCGGGAAACAGGAAACAGAGTCACAGTCCTCTACCTCAGGAAACAGGAAACAGAGTTACAGTCCTCTACCTCATGAAGAGGACCACATCGTTATGACTACAGTTATTATAGAGATGACAGGAAACAGAGTTACAGTCCTCTACCTCAGGCTACAGGAAACAGAGTTACAGGTCTCTACCTCAGGAAACAGGAAACAGAGTTACAGTCCTCTCCCTCAGGAAACAGGAAACAGAGTTACAGTCCTCTACCTCAGGAAATAGGAAACAGAGTTACAGTCCTCTACCTCAGGAAACAGGAAACAGAGTTACAGGTCTCTACCTCAGGAAATAGGAAACAGAGTTACAGTCCTCTACCTCAGGAAACAGGAAACAGAGTTTTACAGTCCTCTACCTCAGGAAATAGGAAACAAGGTTACAGTCCTCTACCTCAGGAAATAGGAAACAGAGTTACAGTCCTCTACCTCAGGAAATAGGAAACAGAGTTACAGTCGTCTACCTCAGGAAATAGGAAACAGAGTTACAGTCCTCTACCTCAGGAAACAGAGTTACAGTCCTCTACCTCGGGAAGATGACCACATCGTTATGACTACAGTTATTATAGAGATGACAGGAAACAGAGTTACAGCCCTCTACCTCAGGAAACAGGAAACAGAGTTACAGTCCTCTACCTCGGGAAGATGACCACATCGTTATGACTACAGTTATTATAGAGATGACAGGAAACAGAGTTACAGTCCTCTACCTCGGGAAACAGGAAACAGAGTTACAGTCCTCTACCTCATGAAGAGGACCACATCGTTATGACTACAGTTATTATAGAGATGACAGGAAACAGAGTTACAGTCCTCTACCTCAGGAAACAGGAAACAGAGTTACAGTCCTCTACCTCAGGAAATAGGAAACAGAGTTACAGTCCTCTACCTCAGGAAACAGGAAACAGAGTTACAGTCCTCTACCTCATGAAACAGGAAACAGGGTTACAGTCCTCTACCTCATGAAACAGGAAACAGGGTTACAGTCCTCTACCTCATGAAACAGGAAACAGGGTTACAGTCCTCTACCTCAGGAAACAGGAAACAGAGTTACAGTCCTCTACCTCAGGAAACAGGAAACAGGGTTACAGTCCTCTACCTCAGGAAATAGGAAACAGAGTTACAGTCCTCTACCTCGGGAAACAGGAAACAGAGTTACAGTCCTCTACCTCAGGAAACAGGAAACAGAGTTACAGTCCTCTACCTCAGGAAGAGGACCACATCGTTATGACTACAGTTATTATAGAGATGACAGGAAACAGAGTTACAGTCCTCTACCTCGGGAAACAGGGAACAGGAAACAGAGTTACAGTCCTCTACCTCATGAAGAGGACCACATCGTTATGACTACAGTTATTATAGAGATGACAGGAAACAGAGTTACAGTCCTCTACCTCAGGAAATAGGAAACAGAGTTACAGGTCTCTACCTCAGGAAACAGGAAACAGAGTTACAGTCCTCTCCCTCAGGAAACAGGAAACAGAGTTACAGTCCTCTACCTCAGGAAATAGGAAACAGAGTTACAGTCCTCTACCTCAGGAAACAGGAAACAGAGTTACAGGTCTCTACCTCAGGAAACAGGAAACAGAGTTACAGGTCTCTACCTCAGGAAACAGGAAACAGAGTTACAGGTCTCTACCTCAGGAAATAGGAAACAGAGTTACAGTCCTCTACCTCAGGAAACAGGAAACAGAGTTTTACAGTCCTCTACCTCAGGAAATAGGAAACAAGGTTACAGTCCTCTACCTCAGGAAATAGGAAACAGAGTTACAGTCCTCTACCTCAGGAAATAGGAAACAGAGTTACAGTCCTCTACCTCAGGAAATAGGAAACAGAGTTACAGTCCTCTACCTCAGGAAACAGGAAACAGAGTTACAGTCCTCTACCTCGGGAAGATGACCACATCGTTATGACTACAGTTATTATAGAGATGACAGGAAACAGAGTTACAGCCCTCTACCTCAGGAAACAGGAAACAGAGTTACAGTCCTCTACCTCGGGAAGATAACCACATCGTTATGACTACAGTTATTATAGAGATGACAGGAAACAGAGTTACAGTCCTCTACCTCGGGAAACAGTTACAGGAAACAGGAAACAGGAAAGAGTTACAGTCCTCTACCTCATGAAGAGGACCACATCGTTATGACTACAGTTATTATAGAGATGACAGGAAACAGAGTTACAGTCCTCTACCTCAGGAAACAGGAAACAGAGTTACAGGTCTCTACCTCAGGAAACAGGAAACAGAGTTACAGTCCTCTCCCTCAGGAAACAGGAAACAGAGTTACAGTCCTCTACCTCAGGAAATAGGAAACAGAGTTACAGTCCTCTACCTCAGGAAACAGGAAACAGAGTTACAGGTCTCTACCTCAGGAAACAGGAAACAGAGTTACAGGTCTCTACCTCAGGAAACAGGAAACAGAGTTACAGTCCTCTCCCTCAGGAAACAGGAAACAGAGTTACAGTCCTCTACCTCAGGAAATAGGAAACAGAGTTACAGTCCTCTACCTCAGGAAACAGGAAACAGAGTTACAGGTCTCTACCTCAGGAAATAGGAAACAGAGTTACAGTCCTCTACCTCAGGAAATAGGAAACAGAGTTACAGTCCTCTACCTCAGGAAATAGGAAACAGAGTTACAGTCCTCTACCTCAGGAAATAGGAAACAGAGTTACAGTCCTCTACCTCAGGAAACAGGAAACAGAGTTACAGTCCTCTACCTCGGGAAGATGACCACATCGTTATGACTACAGTTATTATAGAGATGACAGGAAACAGAGTTACAGCCCTCTACCTCAGGAAACAGGAAACAGAGTTACAGTCCTCTACCTCGGGAAGATGACCACATCGTTATGACTACAGTTATTATAGAGATGACAGGAAACAGAGTTACAGTCCTCTACCTCGGGAAACAGGAAACAGGAAACAGAGTTACAGTCCTCTACCTCATGAAGAGGACCACATCGTTATGACTACAGTTATTATAGAGATGACAGGAAACAGAGTTACAGTCCTCTACCTCAGGAAACAGGAAACAGAGTTACAGGTCTCTACCTCAGGAAACAGGAAACAGAGTTACAGTCCTCTCCCTCAGGAAACAGGAAACAGTGTTACAGTCCTCTACCTCAGGAAACAGGAAACAGAGTTACAGTCCTCTACCTCAGGAAACAGGAAACAGAGTTACAGGTCTCTACCTCAGGAAACAGGAAACAGAGTTACAGGTCTCTACCTCAGGAAACAGGAAACAGAGTTACAGGTCTCTACCTCAGGAAATAGGAAACAGAGTTACAGTCCTCTACCTCAGAAAACAGGAAACAGAGTTACAGTCCTCTACCTCAGGAAATAGGAAACAGAGTTACAGTCCTCTACCTCAGGAAATAGGAAACAGAGTTACAGTCCTCTACCTCAGGAAATAGGAAACAGAGTTACAGTCCTCTACCTCAGGAAATAGGAAACAGAGTTACAGTCCTCTACCTCAGGAAACAGGAAACAGAGTTACAGTCCTCTACCTCGGGAAGATGACCACATCGTATGACTACAGTTATTATAGAGATTTACATTTACATTTAACATTTAAGTCATTTAGCAGACGCTCTTATCCAGAGCGACTTACAAATTGGTGCTTTCACCTTATGACATCCAGTGGAACAGCCACTTTACAATAGTGCATCTAGGTCTTTTAAGGGGGGTGAGAAGGATTACTTTATCCTATCCTAGGTATTCCATAAAGAGGTGGGGTTTCAGGTGTCTCCGGAAGGTGGTGATTGACTCCGCTGTCCTGGCGTCGTGAGGGAGTTTGTTCCACCATTGGGGGGCCAGAGCAGCGAACAGTTTTGACTGGGCTGAGCGGGAACTGTACTTCCTCAGTGGTAGGGAGGCGAGCAGGCCAGAGGTGGATGAACGCAGTGCCCTTGTTTGGGTGTAGGGCCTGATCAGAGCCTGGAGGTACTGAGGTGCCGTTCCCCTCACAGCTCCGTAGGCAAGCACCATGGTCTTGTAGCGGATGCGAGCTTCAACTGGAAGCCAGTGGAGGGAGCGGAGGAGCGGGGTGACGTGAGAGAACTTGGGAAGGTTGAACACCAGACGGGCTGCGGCGTTCTGGATGAGTTGTAGGGGTTTAATGGCACAGGCAGGGAGCCCAGCCAACAGCGAGTTGCAGTAATCCAGACGGGAGATGACAAGTGCCTGGATTAGGACCTGCGCCGCTTCCTGTGTGAGGCAGGGTCGTACTCTGCGGATGTTGTAGAGCATGAACCTACAGGAACGGGCCACCGCCTTGATGTTAGTTGAGAACGACAGGGTGTTGTCCAGGATCACGCCAAGGTTCTTAGCGCTCTGGGAGGAGGACACAATGGAGTTGTCAACCGTGATGGCGAGATCATGGAACGGGCAGTCCTTCCCCGGGAGGAAGAGCAGCTCCGTCTTGCCGAGGTTCAGCTTGAGGTGGTGATCCGTCATCCACACGGATATGTCTGCCAGACATGCAGAGATGCGATTCGCCACCTGGTCATCAGAAGGGGGAAAGGAGAAGATTAATTGTGTGTCGTCTGCATAGCAATGATAGGAGAGACCATGTGAGGTTATGACAGAGCCAAGTGACTTGGTGTATAGCGAGAATAGGAGAGGGCCTAGAACAGAGCCCTGGGGACACCAGTGGTAGAGCACGTGGTGTGGAGACGGATTCTCGCCACGCCACCTGGTAGGAGCGACCTGTCAGGTAGGACGCAATCCAAGCGTGGGCCGCGCCGGAGATGCCCAACTCGGAGAGGGTGGAGAGGAGGATCTGATGGTTCACAGTATCGAAGGCAGCCGATAGGTCTAGAAGGATGAGAGCAGAGGAGAGAGAGTTAGCTTTAGCAGTGCGGAGCGCCTCCGTGATACAGAGAAGAGCAGTCTCAGTTGAATGACTAGTCTTGAAACCGGACTGATTTGGATCAAGAAGGTCATTCTGAGAGAGATAGCGGGAGAGCTGGCCAAGGACGGCACGTTCAAGAGTTTTGGAGAGAAAAGAAAGAAGGGATACTGGTCTGTAGTTGTTGACATCGGAGGGATCGAGTGTAGTTTTTTTTTTCAGAAGGGTGCAACTCTCGCTCTCTTGAAGACGGAAGGGACGTAGCCAGCGGTCAGGGATGAGTTGATGAGCGAGGTGAGGTAAGGGAGAAGGTCTCGGAAATGGTCTGGAGAAGAGAGGAGGGGATAGGGTCAAGCGGGCAGGTTGTTGGGCGGCCGGCCGTCACAAGACGCGAGATTTCATCTGGGAGAGAGGGGAGAAAGAGGTCAGAGCACAGGGTAGGGCAGTGTGAGCAGAACCAGCGGTGTCGTTTGACTTAGCAACGAGGATCGGATGTCGTCGACCTTCTTTTCAAAATGGTTGACGAAGTCATCTGCAGAGAGGGAGGAGGGGGAGGGGAGGAGGATTCAGGAGGGAGGAGAAGGTTGCAAAGAGCTTCCTAGGGTTAGAGGCAGATGCTTGGAATTTAGAGTGGTAGAAAGTGGCTTTAGCAGCAGAGAGAGAAGAGGAGAATGTAGAGAGGAGGGAGTGAAAGGATGTCAGGTCCGCAGGGAGGCGAGTTTTCCTCCATTTCCGCTCGGCTGCCCGGAGCCCTGTTCTGTGAGCTCGCAATGAGTCGTCGAGCCACGGAGCGGGAGGGAGGACCGAGCCGGCCTGGAGGATAGGGGACATAGAGAGTCAAAGGATGCAGAAAGGGAGGAGAGGAGGGTTGAGGAGGCAGAATCAGGAGATAGGTTGGAGAAGGTTTGAGCAGAGGGAAGAGATGATAGGATGGAAGAGGAGAGAGTAGCGGGGGGAGAGAGAGCGAAGGTTGGGACGGCGCGATACCATCCGAGTAGGGGCAGTGTGGGAAGTGTTGGATGAGAGCGAGAGGGAAAAGGATACAAGGTAGTGGTCGGAGACTTGGAGGGAGTTGCAACGAGGTTAGTGGAAGAACAGCATCTAGTAAAGATGAGGTCGGCGTATTTCCTGCCTTGTGAGTAGGGGGAAGGTGAGAGGGTGAGGTCAAAAGAGGAGAGGAGTGGAAAGAAGGAGGCAGAGAGGAATGAGTCAAAGGTAGGCGTGGGGAGGTTAAAGTCGCCCAGAACTGTGAGAGGTGAGCCGTCCTCAGGAAAGGAGCTTATCAAGGCATCAAGCTCATTGATGAACTCTCCGAGGAACCTGGAGGGCGATAAATGATAAGGATGTTAAGCTTGAAAGGGCTGGTAACTGTGACAGCATGGAATTCAAAGGAGGCGATAGACAGATGGGTAAGGGGAGAAAGAGAGAATGACCACTTGGGAGAGATGAGGATCCCGGTGCCACCACCCCGCTGACCAGAAGCTCTCGGGGTGTGCGAGAACACGTGGGCAGACGAAGAGAGAGCAGTAGGAGTAGCAGTGTTGTCTGTGGTGATCCATGTTTCCGTCAGTGCCAAGAAGTCGAGGGACTGGAGGGAGACATAGGCGGAGATGAACTCTGCCTTGTTGGCCGCAGATCGGCAGTTCCAGAGGCTACCGGAGACCTGGAACTCCACGTGGGTCGTGCGCGCTGGGAGCACCAGATTAGGGTGGCCGCGGCCACGCGGTGTGGATGACAGGAAACAGAGTTACAGCCCTCTACCTCAGGAAACAGGAAACAGAGTTACAGTCCTCTACCTCGGGAAGATGACCACATCGTTATGACTACAGTTATTATAGAGATGACAGGAAACAGAGTTACAGTCCTCTACCTCGGGAAACAGGAAACAGAGTTACAGTCCTCTACCTCATGAAGAGGACCACATCGTTATGACTACAGTTATTATAGAGATGACAGGAAACAGAGTTACAGTCCTCTACCTCAGGAAACAGAGTTACAGGTCTCTACCTCTGGAAACAGGAAACAGAGTTACAGTCCTCTCCCTCAGGAAACAGGAAACAGAGTTACAGTCCTCTACCTTTAGGAAATAGGAAACAGAGTTAAAGTCCTCTACCTCAGGAAACAGGAAACAGAGTTACAGGTCTCTACCTCAGGAAACAGGAAACAGAGTTACAGTCCTCTCCCTCAGGAAACAGGAAACAGAGTTACAGTCCTCTACCTCAGGAAACAGGAAACAGAGTTACAGGTCTCTACCTCAGGAAATAGGAAACAGAGTTACAGTCCTCTACCTCAGGAAACAGGAAACAGAGTTACAGTCCTCTACCTCAGGAAATAGGAAACAGAATTACAGTCCTCTACCTCAGGAAACAGGAAACAGGGTTACAGTCCTATACCTCAGGAAATAGGAAACAGAGTTACAGTCCTCTACCTCAGGAAACAGGAAACAGGGTTACAGTCCTCTACCTCAGGAAATAGGAAACAGAGTTACAGTCCTCTACCTCAGGAAACAGGAAACAGAGTTACAGTCCTCTACCTCATGAAACAGGAAACAGGGTTACAGTCCTCTACCTCATGAAACAGGAAACAGGGTTACAGTCCTCTACCTCATGAAACAGGAAACAGGGATACAGTCCTCTACCTCAGGAAACAGGCAACAGAGTTACAGTCCTCTACCTCATGAAGAGGACCACATCGTTATGACTACAGTTATTATAGAGATGACAGGAAACAGAGTTACAGTCCTCTACCTCAGGAAACAGAGTTACAGGTCTCTACCTCTGGAAACAGGAAACAGAGTTACAGTCCTCTCCCTCAGGAAACAGGAAACAGAGTTACAGTCCTCTACCTTTAGGAAATAGGAAACAGAGTTAAAGTCCTCTACCTCAGGAAACAGGAAACAGAGTTACAGGTCTCTACCTCAGGAAACAGGAAACAGAGTTACAGTCCTCTCCCTCAGGAAACAGGAAACAGAGTTACAGTCCTCTACCTCAGGAAACAGGAAACAGAGTTACAGGTCTCTACCTCAGGAAATAGGAAACAGAGTTACAGTCCTCTACCTCAGGAAACAGGAAACAGAGTTACAGTCCTCTACCTCAGGAAATAGGAAACAGAATTACAGTCCTCTACCTCAGGAAACAGGAAACAGGGTTACAGTCCTATACCTCAGGAAATAGGAAACAGAGTTACAGTCCTCTACCTCAGGAAACAGGAAACAGGGTTACAGTCCTCTACCTCAGGAAATAGGAAACAGAGTTACAGTCCTCTACCTCAGGAAACAGGAAACAGAGTTACAGTCCTCTACCTCATGAAACAGGAAACAGGGTTACAGTCCTCTACCTCATGAAACAGGAAACAGGGTTACAGTCCTCTACCTCATGAAACAGGAAACAGGGTTACAGTCCTCTACCTCAGGAAACAGGCAACAGAGTTACAGTCCTCTACCTCAGGAAACAGGAAACAGGGTTACAGTCCTCTACCTCAGGAAATAGGAAACAGAGTTACAGTCCTCTACCTCAGGAAACAGAGTTACAGTCCTCTACCTCGGGAAACAGGAAACAGAGTTACAGTCCTCTACCTCAGGAAACAGGAAACAGAGTTACAGTCCTCTACCTCAGGAAATAGGACCACATCGTTATGACTACAGTTATTGTTTTCAGTCATGTTTATATTTAGTCATCTCGTAGACGTTCTTGTCCAGAGCATCTGGCAAATAAGTCGAATCACTAGAGGCATTGACCTCAAAGCCAGTTCCACTGCATTTGTTAATGGTTGCCTTCTAATCAGGGACTGATTTAGACCTGGGACACCAGGTGGGTGAGTCCCCTCTAATCAGGGACTGGTTTAGACTGGGGACACCAGGTGGGTGATTCCCCTCTAATCAGGGACTGGTTTAGACTGGGGACACCAGGTGGGTGATTCCCCTCTAATCAGGGACTGGTTTAGACTGGGGACACCAGGTGGGTGATTCCCCTCTAATCAGGGACTGGTTTAGACCTGGGACACCAGGTGGGTGATTCCCCTCTAACCAGGGACTGGTTTAGACTGGGGACACCAGGTGGGTGATTCCCCTCTAATCAGGGACTGGTTTAGACTGGGGACACCAGGTGGGTGATTCCCCTCTAATCAGGGACTGGTTTAGACCGTGGACACCAGGTGGGTGAGTCCCCTCTAATCAGGGACTGGTTTAGACCTGGGACACCAGGTGGGTGAGTCCCCTCTAATCAGGGACTGGTTTAGACCGGGGACCCCAGGTGGGTGATTCTCCTCTAATCAGGGACTGATTTAGACCTGGGACACCAGGTGGGTGATTCCCCTCTAATCAGGGACTAGTTTAGACCTGGGACACCAGGTGGGTGATTCCCCTCTAATCAGGGACTGGTTTAGACATGGGACACCAGGTGGGTGATTCCCCTCTAATCAGGGACTGGTTTAGACCTGGGACACCAGGTGGGTGAGTCCCCTCTAATCAGGGACTGGTTTAGACCTGGGACACCAGGTGGATGATTCCCCTCTAATCAGGGACTGATTTAGACTTTGGATACCAGGTGGGTGATTCCCCTCTAATCAGGGACTGGTTTAGACCTGGGACACCAGGTGGGTGAGTCCCCTCTAATCAGGGACTGATTTAGACCTGGGATACCAGGTGGGTGATTCCCCTCTAATCAGGGACTGGTTTAGACCGTGGACACCAGGTGGGTGAGTCCCCTCTAACCAGGGACTGGTTTAGACTGGGGACACCAGGTGGGTGATTCCCCTCTAATCAGGGACTGGTTTAGACTGGGGACACCAGGTGGGTGATTCCCCTCTAATCAGGGACTGGTTTAGACCGTGGACACCAGGTGGGTGAGTCCCCTCTAATCAGGGACTGATTTAGACTTTGGATACCAGGTGGGTGATTCCCCTCTAATCAGGGACTGGTTTAGACCTGGGACACCAGGTGGGTGAGTCCCCTCTAATCAGGGACTGATTTAGACCTGGGATACCAGGTGGGTGATTCCCCTCTAATCAGGGACTGATTTAGACCTGGGACACCAGGTGGGTGATTCCCCTCTAATCAGGTACTGGTTTAGACCTGGGACACCAGGTGGGTGATTCTCCTCTAATCAGGGACTGATTTAGACCTGGGACACCAAGTGGGTGAGTCCCCTCTAATCAGGGACTGGTTTAGACCTGGGACACCAGGTGGGTGAGTCCCCTCTAATCAGGGACTGGTTTAGACCTGGGACACCAGGTGGGTGATTCCCCTCTTAATCAGGGACTGGTTTAGACTGGGGACACCAGGTGGGTGAGTCCCCTCTAATCAGGGACTGGTTTAGACCGTGGACACCAGGTGGGTGAGTCCCCTCTAATCAGGGACTGGTTTAGACCGGGGACACCAAGTGGGTGAGTCCCCTCTAATCAAGGACTGGTTTAGACCGGGGACACCAGGTGGGTGAGTCCCCTCTAATCAGGGACTGGTTTAGACCGGGGACCCCAGGTGGGTGATTCTCCTCTAATCAGGGACTGATTTAGACCTGGGACACCAGGTGGGTGATTCCCCTCTAATCAGGGACTAGTTTAGACCTGGGACACCAGGTGGGTGAGTCCCTTCTAATCAGGGACTGGTTTAGACCGGGGACATCAGGTGGGTGAGTCCCCTCTAATCAGGGACTGGTTTAGACCGGGGACATCAGGTGGGTGAGTCCCCTCTAATCAGGGACTGGTTTAGACCGGGGACACCAGGTGGGTGAGTCCCTTCTAATCAGGGACTGGTTTAGACCTGGGATACCAGGTGGGTGATTCCCCTCTAATCAGGGACTGGTTTAGACCTGGGACACCAGGTGGGTGTCCCCTCTAATCAGGGACTGATTTAGACCTGGGATACCAGGTGGGTGATTCCCCTCTAATCAGGGACTGGTTTAGACCTGGGACACCAGGTGGGTGTCCCCTCTAATCAGGGACTGATTTAGACCTGGGATAACAGGTGGGTGATTCCCCTCTAATCAGGGACTGGTTTAGACCTGGGACACCAGGTGGGTGTCCCCTCTAATCAGGGACTGATTTAGACCTGGGACACCAGGTGGGTGATTCCCCTCTAATCAGGTACTGGTTTAGACCTGGGACACCAGGTGGGTGAGTCCCCTCTAATCAGGGACTGGTTTAGACCTGGGACACCAGGTGGGTGAGTCACCTCTAATCAGGGACTGATTTAGACCTGGGACACCAGGTGGGTGATTCCCCTCTAATCAGGGACTAGTTTAGACCGGGGACACCAGGTGGGTGAGTCCCTTCTAATCAGGGACTGGTTTAGACCGGGGACCCCAGGTGGGTGAGTCCCCTCTAATCAGGGACTGGTTTAGACCTGGGACACCAGGTGGGTGAGTCACCTCTAATCAGGGACTGGTTTAGACCGGGGATACCAGGTGGGTGATTCCCCTCTAATCAGGTACTGGTTTAGACCTGGGACACCAGGTGGGTCAGTCCCCTCTAATCAGGGACTGGTTTAGACCTGGGACACCAGGTGGATGATTCCCCTCTAATCAAGGACTGATTTAGACCTGGGACACCAGGTGGGTGATTCTCCTCTAATCAGGGACTGGTTTAGACCTGGGACACCAGGTGGGTGATTCCCCTCTAATCAGGGACTGGTTTAGACCTGGGACACTAGGTGGGTGAGTCCCTTCTGACCAGGGACTGGTTTAGACCTGGGACACCAGGTGGGTGATTCCCCTCTAACCAGGGACTGGTTTAGACCTGGGACACCAGGTGGTTGATTCCCCTCTAACCAGGGACTGTTTTAGACTGGGGACACCAGGTGGGTGAGTCCCCTCTAATCAGGGACTGGTTTAGACCGGGGACACCAGGTGGGTGATTCCCCTCTACTCAGGGACTGGTTTAGACCGGGGACACCAGGTGGGTGATTCCCCTCTAATCAGGGACTGGTTTAGACCTCGGACACCAGGTGGGTGATTCCCCTCTAATCAGGGACTGGTTTAGACCTGGGACACCAGGTGGGTGATTCCCCTCTAATCAGGGACTGGTTTAGACCTGGGACACCAGGTGGGTGAGTCACCTCTAATCAGGGACTGGTTTAGACCTGGGACACCAGGTGGGTGATTCCCCTCTAATCAGGGACTGGTTTAGACCTGGTACACCAGCTACGTGCAATTAATTATCAGGTAGAACAGAAAACCAGCAGGCTCTGGACCTCGTAGGGTCAGATTTGAATAACCCTGTTATAGGCTGAGATGATCACACCTGTTTGAGGTAGAAGCTTGTGTACACTATGCGGTCAGACTGTGTGTGTGTGTGTGTGTGTGTGTGTGTGTGTGTGTGTGTGTGTGTGTGTGTGTGTGTGGTGTGTGTGTGTGTCACCGGTGCTAAGCTACCCTTCATCTCTTCTCCGGCCTGGGTCTGGCCACAATACTTCGTCCACGTCACAAGATACGTTTTCTCTTGCCAAACATGGAGGGAAGTATCTCCTAGCATGGTGTATCCAACCTTGGACGGAGGCAACCTCTATGTCCCCACATGGAGGGAAGTATCTCCTAGCATGGCGTGTCCAACCTCTATGTCCCCACATGGAGGGAAGTATCTCCTAGCATGGTGTATCCAACCTCTATGTCCCCACATGGAGGGAAGTATCTCCTAGCATGGTGTATCCAACCTTGGACAGAGGCAACCTCTATGTCCCCACATGGAGGGAAGTATCTCCTAGCATGGCGTATCCAACCTCTATGTCCCCACATGGAGGGAAGTATCTCCTAGCATGGTGTATCCAACCTCTATGTCCCCACGTGGCGGGAAGTATCTCCTAGCATGGTGTATCCAACCTCTATGTCCCCACGTGGAGGAAGTATCTCCTAGCATGGTGTATCCAACCTCTATGTCCCCACGTGGAGGGAAGTATCTCCTAGCATGGTGTATCCAACCTCTATGTCCCCACGTGGAGGGAAGTATCTCCTAGCATGGCGTGTCCAACCTCTATGTCCCCACATGGAGGGAAGTATCTCCTAGCATGGAGTATCCAACCTTGGACAGAGACAACCTCTATGTCCCCACATGGAGGAAGTATCTCCTAGCATGGAGTATCCAACCTTGGACAGAGACAACCTCTATGTCCCCACATGGAGGGAAGTATCTCCTAGCATGGAGTATCAACCTTGGACAGAGACACCCTCTATGTCCCCACATGGAGGGAAGTATCTCCTAGCATGGCGTGTCCAACCTTGGACAGAGCCAACCTCTATGTCCCCACATGGAGGGAAGTATCTCCTAGCATGGTGTATCCAACCTTGGACAGAGACAACCTCTATGTCCCCACATGGAGGGAAGTATATCCTAGCATGGTGTATCCAACCTTGGACAGAGACAACCTATATGTCCCCACATGGAGGAAGTATCTCCTAGCATGGTGTATCCAACCCAACCTCTATGTCCCCACATGGAGGAAGTATCTCCTAGCATGGAGTATCCAACCTTGGACAGAGACAACCTCTATGTCCCCACATGGATGCGGGAAGTATCTCCTCAGCATGGCGTGTACCAACCAGTTTTGGACAGAGGCAACCTCTATGTCCCCACATCGTCCTCCATTGCCTGGAGAATAGCGGCATGCGGGCATAGGGTATTGTGTGATCATACACTTTACCCCAGCGCCAGGCTGAGAAGAATTCCTCTATGGGATTTAGAAAAGGTGAATATGGGGGTCCAAGGTACAAAACTACAAATTGTGGATGGGTGGCAAACCAGTTTTGGACCAGAACAGCTGGTGAAAACTAACATTGTCCCATAAAACCACAAATCTAGCAGGCTCCTGATCTGGATCAGGGACAAGCACTGTGTAAATTGTCCAGGATCCAGAATAGTGAGCATATGGCCGGTGTTATACGGACCCAGTGTCCAGGGGTATTGTGATGGAGGACCCCATTTTGACAGTGATTGCAGCACACATAGTTATATTACCCCCATGCTGTCCAGGGACAACACATTACCCCATGCTTATATTATTACCCCCACGCTGTCCAGGGACAACACATAGTTATATTACCCCCACGCTGTCCAGGGACAACACATAGTTATATTACCCCCATGCTGTCCAGGGACAACACATAGTTATATTACCCCCATGCTGTCCATAGTTATATTACCCCCATGCTGTCCATAGTTATATTACCCCCATGCTGTCCATAGTTATATTACCCCCATGCTGTCCATAGTTATATTACCCCCACGCTGTCCATAGTTATATTACCCCATGCTGTCCATAGTTATATTACCCCCATGCTGTCCCAGTTATATTACCCCCATGCTGTCCATAGTTATATTACCCCATGCTGTCCATAGTTATATTACCCCCATGCTGTCCAGGGACAACACAGTTATATTACCCCCACGCTGTCCAGGGACAACACATAGTTATATTACCCCATGCTGTCCAGGGACCACGTTATATTACCCCATGCTGTCCAGGGACAACACATAGTTATATTACCCCCATGCTGTCCAGGGACAACACATAGTTATATTACCCCCACGCTGTCCAGGGACAACACATAGTTATATTACCCCCATGCTGTCCAGGGACAACACATAGTTATATTACCCCCATGCTGTCCAGGGACAACACATAGTTATATTACCCCCATGCTGTCCAGGGACAACACATAGTTATATTACCCCCACGCTGTCCAGGGACATTGGTAATTGCCCTCTGTCCTATTACATTTCTTCCGCGGCGCCTGGTTTTGGTGAGGTTGAAGCCAACCTCATCCACATGAATAAATGCATGGCGAATTACATTTACATTTTACATTTAAGTCATTTAGCAGACGCTCTTATCCAGAGCGACTTACAAATTGGTGCATTCACCTTATGACATCCAGTGGAACAGCCAATTTACAATAGTGCATCTAAATCTTTTAAGGGGGGTGAGAAGGATTACTTTATCCTATCCTAGGTATTCCTTAAAGAGGTGGGGTTTCAGGTGTCTCCGGAAGGTGGTGATTGACTCCGCTGTCCTGGCGTCGTGAGGGAGTTTGTTCCACCATTGGGGGGCCAGAGCAGCGAACAGTTTTGACTGGGCTGAGCGGGAACTGTACTTCCTCAGTGGTAGGGAGGCGAGCAGGCCAGAGGTGGATGAACGCAGTGCCCTTGTTTGGGTGTAGGGCCTGATCAGAGCCTGGAGGTACTGAGGTGCCGTTCCCCTCACAGCTCCGTAGGCAAGCACCATGGTCTTGTAGCGGATGCGAGCTTCAACTGGAAGCCAGTGGAGAGAGCGGAGGAGCGGGGTGACGTGAGAGAACTTGGGAAGGTTGAACACCAGACGGGCTGCGGCGTTCTGGATGAGTTGTAGGGGTTTAATGGCACAGGCAGGGAGCCCAGCCAACAGCGAGTTGCAGTAATCCAGACGGGAGATGACGAGTGCCTGGATTAGGACCTGCGCCGCTTCCTGTGTGAGGCAGGGTCGTACTCTGCGGATGTTGTAGAGCATGAACCTACAGGAACGGGCCACCGCCTTGATGTTATTTGAGAACGACAGGGTGTTGTCCAGGATCACGCCAAGGTTCTTAGCGCTCTGGGAGGAGGACACAATGGAGTTGTCAACCGTGATGGCGAGATCATGGAACGGGCAGTCCTTCCCCGGGAGGAAGAGCAGCTCCGTCTTGCCGAGGTTCAGCTTGAGGTGGTGATCCATCATCCATACTGATATGTCTGCCAGACATGCAGAGATGCGATTCGCCACCTGGTCATCAGAAGGGGGAAAGGAGAAGATTAATTGTGTGTCGTCTGCATAGCAATGATAGGAGAGACCATGTGAGGTTATGACAGAGCCAAGTGACTTGGTGTATAGCGAGAATAGGAGAGGGCCTAGAACAGAGCCCTGGGGGACACCAGTGATGAGAGCACGTGGTGAGGAGACAGATTCACGCCACGCCACCTGGTAGGAGCGACCTGTCAGGTAGGACGCAATCCAAGCGTGGGCCGCGCCGGAGATGCCCAACTCGGAGAGGGTGGAGAGGAGGATCTGATGGTTCACAGTATCGAAGGCAGCCGATAGGTCTAGAAGGATGAGAGCAGAGGAGAGAGAGTTAGCTTTAGCAGTGCGGAGCGCCTCCGTGATACAGAGAAGAGCAGTCTCAGTTGAATGACTAGTCTTGAAGCCTGACTGATTTGGATCAAGAAGGTCATTCTGAGAGAGATAGCGGGAGAGCTGGCCAAGGACGGCACGTTCAAGAGTTTTGGAGAGAAAAGAAAGAAGGGATACTGGTCTGTAGTTGTTGACATCGGAGGGATCGAGTGTAGGTTTTTTCAGAAGGGGTGCAACTCTCGCTCTCTTGAAGACGGAAGGGACGTAGCCAGCGGTCAGGGATGAGTTGATGAGCGAGGTGAGGTAAGGGAGAAGGTCTCCGGAAATGGTCTGGAGAAGAGAGGAGGGGATAGGGTCAAGCGGGCAGGTTGTTGGGCGGCCGGCCGTCACAAGACGCGAGATTTCATCTGGAGAGAGAGGGGAGAAAGAGGTCAGAGCACAGGGTAGGGCAGTGTGAGCAGAACCAGCGGTGTCGTTTGACTTAGCAAACGAGGATCGGATGTCGTCGACCTTCTTTTCAAAATGGTTGACGAAGTCATCTGCAGAGAGGGAGGAGGGGGAGGGGGAGGAGGATTCAGGAGGGAGGAGAAGGTGGCAAAGAGCTTCCTAGGGTTAGAGGCAGATGCTTGGAATTTAGAGTGGTAGAAAGTGGCTTTAGCAGCAGAGACAGAAGAGGAAAATGTAGAGAGGAGGGAGTGAAAGGATGCCAGGTCCGCAGGGAGGCGAGTTTTCCTCCATTTCCGCTCGGCTGCCCGGAGCCCTGTTCTGTGAGCTCGCAATGAGTCGTCGAGCCACGGAGCGGGAGGGGAGGACCGAGCCGGCCTGGAGGATAGGGGACATAGAGAGTCAAAGGATGCAGAAAGGGAGGAGAGGAGGGTTGAGGAGGCAGAATCAGGAGATAGGTTGGAGAAGGTTTGAGCAGAGGGAAGAGATGATAGGATGGAAGAGGAGAGAGTAGCGGGGAGAGAGAGCGAAGGTTGGGACGGCGCGATACCATCCGAGTAGGGGCAGTGTGGGAAGTGTTGGATGAGAGCGAGAGGGAAAAGGATACAAGGTAGTGGTCGGAGACTTGGAGGAGTTGCAATGAGGTTAGTGGAAGAACAGCATCTAGTAAAGATGAGGTCGAGCGTATTGCCTGCCTTGTGAGTAGGGGGAAGGTGAGAGGGTGAGGTCAAAGAGGAGAGGAGTGGAAAGAAGGAGGCAGAGAGGAATGAGTCAAAGGTAGACGTGGGGAGGTTAAAGTCGCCCAGAACTGTGAGAGGTGAGCCGTCCTCAGGAAAGGAGCTTATCAAGGCATCAAGCTCATTGATGAACTCTCCGAGGGAACCTGGAGGGCGATAAATGATAAGGATGTTAAGCTTGAAAGGGCTGGTAACTGTGACAGCATGGAATTCAAAGGAGGCGATAGACAGATGGGTAAGGGGAGAAAGAGAGAATGACCACTTGGGAGAGATGAGGATCCCGGTGCCACCACCCCGCTGACCAGAAGCTCTTGGGGTGTGCGAGAACACGTGGGCGGACGAAGAGAGAGCAGTAGGAGTAGCAGTGTTATCTGTGGTGATCCATGTTTCCGTCAGTGCCAAGAAGTCGAGGGACTGGAGGGAGGCATAGGCTGAGATGAACTCTGCCTTGTTGGCCGCAGATCGGCAGTTCCAGAGGCTACCGGAGACCTGGAACTCCACGTGGGTCGTGCGCGCTGGGACCACCAGATTAGGGTGGCCGCGGCCACGCGGTGTGGAGCGTTTGTATGGTCTGTGCAGAGAGGAGAGAACAGGGATAGACAGACACATAGTTGACAGGCTACAGAAGAGGCTACGCTAATGCAAAGGAGATTGGAGTGACAAGTGGACTACACGTCTCGAATGTTCAGAAAGTTAAGCTTACGTAGCAAGAATCTTATTGACTAAAATGATTAAAATGATACAGTACTGCTGAAGTAGGCTAGCTGGCAGTGGCTGCGTTGTTGACTTTGTAGGCTAGCTGGCAGTGTCTGCGTTGTTGACACTACACTAATCAAGTCGTTCCGTTGAGTGTAATAGTTTCTACAGTGCTGCTATTCGGGGGCTAGCTGGCTAGCTAGCAGTGTTGATTACGTTACGTTGCGTTAAAAGAACGACAATAGCTGGCTAGCTAACCTAGAAAATCGCTCTAGACTACACAATTATCTTTGATACAAAGACGGCTATGTAGCTAGCTATGTAGCTAGCTACGATCAAACAAATCAAACCGTTGTACTGTAATGAAATGAAATGAAAATGTGATACTACCTGTGGAGCGAAGCGGACCGGGTTGTTGAGTGCGGAAGTTCTATTCGGTAGACGTTGGCTAGCTGTTGGCTAGCTAGCAGTGTCTCCTACGTTAAGGACGACTAATAGCTGGCTAGCTAACCTCGGTAAATTAAGATAATCACTCTAAAACTACACACTCTAAACTACACAATTATCTTGGATACGAAGACAGCAAAGACAACTATGTAGCTAGCTAACACTACACTAATCAAGTCGTTCAGTTGAGTGTAATAGTTTCTACAGTGCTGCTATTCGGTAGACGGTGGACGTTTGCTAGCTGGCTAACTGGCTAGCTGCTGGGCAGATAGCAGTGTAGACTACGTTAGGACGACGAAATACGATAATTACGCAATTATCTTTGATACAATGACGGCTATGTAGCTAGCTAAGAAGAAATTGCTAAGATTAGACAAATCAAACCGTTGTACTGTAATGAAATGTAATGAAATGTAATGAAAAGTTATACTACCTGCGGACCGAAGTGCGGATGCGGCCGCTCGCTCCAACCCGGAAGTAACATGGGCATCCAGCTCCAATAGTCTCTGTAACAGTCTCTGTAACAGACAAAAGGATATACAGATGAGTAAATATGGTCTGAAGTACTGGAAGTAGTGTTGCATACATACCTCTACAAAGTCACGTCGCATATTCTTGCCTCTGTCAGAGTTTCTCTCAAATGGCACCTTGTAAAGTTGTTTCATCGTCACTCGGTGCCGTTGTGTGGCTGACAGCATTGATGTTGTTAAATACGGTGTCGTTATTCAAGATATGCTCTCTTATCTCTCGAATCCTAATTGCATTGTCGGCCAAAACCATATTTATAATTACAGTCTCTTGTACATCTGTAAACAAGCGTCCTCGTCCTCCATGATGTCTTTGCCTTTCCACTCTGTACAGAATTCAAACACAGTATGTGTTCAGCATAGGAACTGTAAACAATGTACAAAACAATGTAGTACAGCATGATAACCAACCTCATTCATTCAATGCAGTGCAGTAAATGGCTTAGAGTTACCAACCTCATTCATTCAATGCAGGGCAGTAAATGGCTGGCTTAGAGTTACCAACCTCATTCATTCAATGCAGTGCAGTAAAGGGCTTAGAGTTACCAACCTCATTCATTCAATGCAGTGCAGTAAATGAATGGCTTAGAGTTACCAACCTCATTCATTCATTCAGTGCAGTAAATGAATGGCTTAGAGTTACCAACCTCATTCATTCAATGCAGGGCAGTAAATGGCTTAGAGTTACCAACCTCATTCATTCAATGCAGTGCAGTAAATGGCTTAGAGTTACCAACCTCATTCATTCAATGCAGTGCAGTAAATGGCTTAGAGTTACCAACCTCATTCATTCAATGCAGTGCAGTAAATGGCTTAGAGTTACCAACCTCATTCAATGCAGGGCAGTAAATGGCTTAGAGTTACCAACCTCATTCATTCAATGCAGTGCAGTAAATGGCTTAGAGTTACCAACCTCATTCATTCAATGCAGTGCAGTAAATGGCTTAGAGTTACCAACCTCATTCATTCAATGCAGTGCAGTAAATGGCTTAGAGTTACCAACCTCATTCATTCATTCAGTGCAGTAAATGGCTTAGAGTTACCAACCTCATTCATTCAATGCAGTGCAGTAAATGGCTTAGAGTTACCAACCTCATTCATTCAATGCAGTGCAGTAAATGGCTTAGAGTTACCAACCTCATTCATTCAATGCAGTGCAGTAAATGGCTTAGAGTTACCAACCTCATTCATTCAATGCAGTGCAGTAAATGGCTTAGAGTTACAGATGTTTATGCAATACTATGCAGTCGTACGTATTTTACAGTACATTACTGTAATACTATGAAGTCATACGTATTTTACAGTACATTACTGTAATGCTAAAAGAGTCATTAGATAGTTGCATAACTGTTCTCATTTCTGAAGGTTTCGAATGATGGACGCCACTGTAAATCGACTCAGGTTGGGCTGGACTCTCAGTCTCAGTCCTCTCTCATGGTCAAACCGTGGTTGATCACATGATCAACAAGTGTTGCTCTAATCTCCTCAGAGATGGCTCTCCTTCCTTCTCTTCTTTGCCCTCGTCCTCTTCTTCCTCTTCCTCTTCCTCCTACTCCTCTTGCTCTCTGTCCATTGTTGGCATCCATTGTTCAAAAACGGGGTAATCTGACCTTTGACCTATCTATAGGCCTATACTACAGTAAAGCAGTGATTGGTTAGTGATCCGTTAAGCTATTAGTGTTTTGCACATGTGAAGAGTGTGTGTGTGTGACCTGGTGAATAAGTGTAGCATTTTGATTGGTTGTGTTTGGAAAAGGAAAGCAAAGTCACTTCCTGTTAGATTTGTGTGTTTTAGGTAGAGAATTGTGTGTAGTGTTTTAAAAAAGAAGTGTTTTATGCAATTGACAACTGAGTCCAAGGCTGAGAAATAGCTTTATGGTTACCACCTGTCTACTGAGTGGACAGACATCACCACTCACCACCTGTCTACTGAGTGGACAGACATCACCACTCACCACCTGTCTACTGAGTGGACAGACATCACCACTTACCACCTGTCTACTGAGTGGACAGACATCCCCACTCACCACCTGTCTACTGAGTGGACAGACATCCCCACTCACCACCTGTCTACTGAGTGGACAGACATCCCCACTCACCACCTGTCTACTGAGTGGACAGACATCCCCACTCACCACCTGTCTACTGAGTGGACAGACATCCCCACTCACCACCTGTCTACTGAGTGGACAGACATCCCCACTCACCACCTGTCTACTGAGTGGACAGACATCACCACTTACCACCTGTCTCCTGAGTGGACAGACATCCCCACTCACCACCTGTCTACTGAGTGGACAGACATCCCCACTCACCACCTGTCTACTGAGTGGACAGACATCACCACTTACCACCTGTCTACTGAGTGGACAGACATCCCCACTCCCCACCTGTCTACTGAGTGGACAGACATCCCCACTCACCACCTGTCTACTGAGTGGACAGACATCACCACTCACCACCTGTCTACTGAGTGGACAGACATCACCACTCACCACCTGTCTACTGAGTGGACAGACATCACCACTCACCACCTGTCTACTGAGTGGACAGACATCACCACTCACCACCTGTCTACTGAGTGGACAGACATCACCACTCACCACCTGTCTACTGAGTGGACAGACATCACCACTTACCACCTGTCTACTGAGTGGACAGACATCACCACTTACCACCTGTCTACTGAGTGGACAGACATCACCACTTACCACCTGTCTACTGAGTGGACAGACATCACCACTCACCACCTGTCTACTGAGTGGACAGACATCACCACTCACCACCTGTCTACTGAGTGGACAGACATCACCACTCACCACCTGTCTACTGAGTGGACAGACATCACCACTCACCACCTGTCTACTGAGTGGACAGACATCACCACTCACCACCTGTCTACTGAGTGGACAGACATCACCACTCACCACCTGTCTACTGAGTGGACAGACATCCCCACTCACCACCTGTCTACTGAGTGGACAGACATCCCCACTCACCACCTGTCTACTGAGTGGACAGACATCCCCCACTCACCACCTGTCTACTGAGTGGACAGACATCCCCACTCACCACCTGTCTACTGAGTGGACAGACATCCCCCACTTACCACCTGTCTACTGAGTGGACAGACATCACCACTCACCACCTGTCTACTGAGTGGACAGACATCACCACTCACCACCTGTCTACTGAGTGGACAGACATCCCCACTCACCACCTGTCTACTGAGTGGACAGACATCCCCACTCACCACCTGTCTACTGAGTGGACAGACATCCCCACCTGTCTCCTAAAGTCTTGGTTTGGTCTGTCTACTGAGTGGACAGACATCCCCACCTGTCTCCTAAAGTCTTGGTTTGGTCTGTCTACTGAGTGGACAGACATCCCCACTCACCACCTGTCTACTGAGTGGACAGACATCCCCACTCACCACCTGTCTACTGAGTGGACAGACATCCCCACTCACCACCTGTCTACTGAGTGGACAGACATCCCCACTCACCACCTGTCTACTGAGTGGACAGACATCACCACCTGTCTACTGAGTGGACAGACATCCCCCACTCACCACCTGTCTACTGAGTGGACAGACATCCCCCACTCACCACCTGTCTACTGAGTGGACAGACATCCCCACTCACCACCTGTCTCCTAAAGTCTTGGTTTGGTCTGTCTACTGAGTGGACAGACATCACCACTCACCACCTGTCTACTGAGTGGACAGACATCCCCACTCACCACCTGTCTACTGAGTGGACAGACATCACCACTCACCACCTGTCTACTGAGTGGACAGACATCACCACTTACCACCTGTCTACTGAGTGGACAGACATCCCCACTCACCACCTGTCTACTGAGTGGACAGACATCACCACTTATCACCTGTCTACTGAGTGGACAGACATCACCACTCACCACCTGTCTACTGAGTGGACAGACATCCCCACTCACCACCTGTCTACTGAGTGGACAGACATCACCACTCACCACCTGTCTACTGAGTGGACAGACATCACCACCTGTCTCCTAAAGTCTTGGTCTGGTCTGTCTACTGAGTGGACAGACATCCCCACTCACCACCTGTCTACTGAGTGGACAGACATCCCCACCTGTCTACTGAGTGGACAGACATCACCACTCACCACCTGTCTACTGAGTGGACAGACATCACCACTCACCACCTGTCTACTGAGTGGACAGACATCACCACTTACCACCTGTCTACTGAGTGGACAGACTTCACCACTCACCACCTGTCTACTGAGTGGACAGACATCACCACTCACCACCTGTCTACTGAGTGGACAGACATCACCACTCACCACCTGTCTCCTAAAGTCTTGGTTTGGTCTGTCTACTGAGTGGACAGACATCCCCACTCACCACCTGTCTACTGAGTGGACAGACATCACCACTCACCACCTGTCTACTGAGTGGACAGACATCACCACTTACCACCTGTCTACTGAGTGGACAGACATCACCACTTACCACCTGTCTACTGAGTGGACAGACATCACCACTTACCACCTGTCTACTGAGTGGACAGACATCACCACTCACCACCTGTCTACTGAGTGGACAGACATCACCACTCACCACCTGTCTACTGAGTGGACAGACATCACCACTCACCACCAGTCTACTGAGTGGACAGACATCACCACTTACCACCTGTCTACTGAGTGGACAGACATCACCACTTACCACCTGTCTACTGAGTGGACAGACATCACCACTTACCACCTGTCTACTGAGTGGACAGACATCACCACTTACCACCTGTCTACTGAGTGGACAGACATCACCACTTACCACCTGTCTACTGAGTGGACAGACATCACCACTTACCACCTGTCTACTGAGTGGACAGACATCACCACTTACCACCTGTCTACTGAGTGGACAGACATCACCACTTACCACCTGTCTACTGAGTGGACAGACATCACCACTTACCACCTGTCTACTGAGTGGACAGACATCACCACTTACCACCTGTCTACTGAGTGGACAGACATCACCACTCACCACCTGTCTACTGAGTGGACAGACATCCCCACTTACCACCTGTCTACTGAGTGGACAGACATCACCACTTACCACCTGTCTACTGAGTGGACAGACATCACCACTCACCACCTGTCTACTGAGTGGACAGACATCACCACTCACCACCTGTCTCCTAAAGGCTTGGTTTGGTCTGTCTACTGAGTGGACAGACATCACCACTTACCACCTGTCTACTGAGTGGACAGACATCACCACTTACCACCTGTCTACTGAGTGGACAGACATCACCACTCATCACCTGTCTACTGAGTGGACAGACATCACCACTCACCACCTGTCTACTGAGTGGACAGACATCACCACTCACCACCTGTCTACTGAGTGGACAGACATCCCCACTCACCACCTGTCTACTGAGTGGACAGACATCACCACTTACCACCTGTCTCCTAAATAAGTGTAGTGTAATGTAGTGTAATGTTTTTATGGTATAGAAAAGACTCTTCTTTAATCACACACACGTTCTGCCAGCCTAGTGCATAAACTATGGAGGCTAGAGATGGGCTCGGACTACAATAAACCTTCTGAGTTAAACTGCAATAACAGGTTTAGCTGTTCTCCCCTCCTGATTTCGGTCTCTGTGTGTGTGTGTGTGTGTGTGTGTGTAAAAAGAGGATAGCGTGCTACCTCTTGGACAGTACTTGATGAGACTCTAATTGGTGCAGAGTGATTAAATATCTCATTCTTCTTACTAATTGCATCTATTTAAATAAACCACCAACAGGCGTTTCCTCAAACTAAATGTTCGATGTTGTTCAGAAAACCCAGAGGACAGGAAAACAATACGAAGACAGAGAGAAGAAGAGAGGATTGTATTTTATATGAGGAGGTTCAGAAAACAATACGAAGACAGAGAGAAGAAGAGAGGATTGTATTTTATATGAGGAGGTTCAGAAAACAATACGAAGACAGAGAGAAGAAGAGAGGATTGTATTTTATATGAGGAGGTTCAGAAAACAATACGAAGACAGAGAGAAGAAGAGAGGATTGTATTTTATATGAGGAGGTTCAGAAAACAATACGAAGACAGAGAGAAGAAGAGAGGATTGTATTTTATATGAGGAGGTTCAGAAAACAATACGAAGACAGAGAGAAGAAGAGAGGATTGTATTTTATATGAGGAGGTTCAGAAAACAATACGAAGACAGAGAGAAGAAGAGAGGATTGTATTTTATATGAGGAGGTTCAGAAAACAATATGAAGACAGAGAGAAGAAGAGAGGATTGTATTTTATATGAGGAGGTTCAGAAAACAATACGAAGACAGAGAGAAGAAGAGAGGATTGTATTTTATATGAGGAGGTTCAGAAAACAATATGAAGACAGAGAGAAGAAGAGAGGATTGTATTTTATATGAGGAGGTTCAGAAAACAATACGAAGACAGAGAGAAGAAGAGAGGATTGTATTTTATATGATGAGGTTCAGAAAACAATATGAAGACAGAGAGAAGAAGAGAGGATTGTATTTTATATGAGGAGGTTCAGAAAACAATACGAAGACAGAGAGAAGAAGAGAGGATTGTATTTTATATGAGGAGGTTCAGAAAACAATATGAAGACAGAGAGAAGAAGAGAGGATTGTATTTTATATGAGGAGGTTCTTTTTTCTTCTTTGTTTCTACTGGCTTCATTTTAGCAAAATGACTGAATCCTTTTTAAAAGGCCTCTATACTGAATCTTTTAAAACGTCTCTATACTGAATCTTTTAAAACGTCTCTATACTGAATCTTTTAAAACGTCTCTATACTGAATCTTTTAAAACGTCTCTATACTGAAGCCTTTTAAAACGTCTCTATACTGAAGCCTTTTAAAACGTCTCTATACTGAAGCCTTTTAAAACGTCTCTATACTGAATCCTTTTAAAACGTCTCTATACTGAATCCTTTTAAAACGTCTCTATACTGAAGCCTTTTAAAACGTCTCTATACTGAAGCCTTTTAAAACGTCTCTATACTGAAGCCTTTTAAAACGTCTCTATACTGAAGCTTTTAAAAAGTCTCTATACTGAATCCTTTTTAAAAGGCCTCTATACTGAAGCCTTTTAAAACGTCTCTATACTGAAGCCTTTTAAAACGTCTCTATACTGAAGCCCCCCCTTCTTTCTGCAGTAATAGCATTGTCTGAGCACTGACTTGGTAGTCATAGTTACGTAACATTCCTAATCAAGTGATTTCATCTCAACCACATTGGACAAATTAAACTAAAGGCCTCAGGCACAAAGTAACATAAATAATTATGTGAATGTAAACTGTGTTTATTTCAAAACATTTCTTATTCTTATTCCTATCATAATTGCCAGCACGGTCATATATATCAGTATTTATAACAGCCATATAAAGGTGGAAGTCGGAAGTTTACATACACTTAGGTTGGATTCGTTTAAACCTCATTTTTCAACCACTCCACAAATGTCTTGTTAACAAAATGTTCAATGACCCCAAGCATACTTCTAAAGTTGTGGAAAAATGGCTTAAGGACAACAATGGCAAGGTATTGGAGTGGCCGTCACAAAGCCCTGACCTCAATCCTATTGAAAATGTTAGAGCAGAATTGAAAAAGTGTGTGCGAGCAAGGAGTCCTACAAACGTGACTCAGTTACACCAGCTCTGTCATGAGGCCTACAAACCTGACTCAGTTACACCAGCTCTGTCAGGAGGCCTACAAACCTGACTCAGTTACACCAGCAATGTCAGGAGGCCTACAAACCTGACTCAGTTACACCAGCTCTGTCATGAGGCCTACAAACCTGACTCAGTTACACCAGCAATGTCAGGAGGCCTACAAACCTGACTCAGTTCCACCAGCTCTGTCAGGAGGAATGGGCAAAAATCACCCAACTTATTGTGGGAAGCTTGTGGAAGGCTACCCGAAACGTTTGACACAAGTTAAACAATTAAAAGGCAATGCTACCAAATACTAATTGAGTGAATGTAAACTTCTGACCCACTGGGAATGTGATGAAAGAAATAAAAACTGAAATCTATTATTCTCACTTTTCACAATCTTCAAATAAAGTGGTGATCCTAACTGACCTAAAACAGGGAACTTTACTCGGATTAAATGTCAGGAATTGTGAAAAACTGAGTTTAAATGTATTTGGCTAAGGTGTATGTAAACTTCTGACTTCAACTGTACAAACTGGACCAGTCAAGGTTGGACACATCAACTGTATAAACTGGACCAGTCAAGGTTGGACACATCAACTGTATAAACTGGACCAGTCAAGGTTGGACACATCAACTGTATAAACTGGACCAGTCAAGGTTGGACACATCAACTGTATAAACTGGACCAGTCAAGGTTGGACACATCAACTGTATAAACTGGACCAGTCAAGGTTGGACACATCAACTGTATAAACTGGACCAGTCAAGGTTGGACACATCAACTGTATAAACTGGACCAGTCAAGGTTGGACACATCAACTGTATAAACTGGACCAGTCAAGGTTGGACACATCAACTGTATAAACTGGACCAGTCAAGGTTGGACACATCAACTGTATAAACTGGACCAGTCAAGGTTGGACACATCAACTGTATAAACTGGACCAGTCAAGGTTGGACACATCAACTGTATAAACTGGACCAGTCAAGGTTGGACACATCAACTGTATAAACTGGACCAGTCAAGGTTGGACACATCAACTGTATAAACTGGACCAGTCAAGGTTGGACACATCAACTGTATAAACTGGACCAGTCAAGGTTGGACACATCAACTGTATAAACTGGACCAGTCAAGGTTGGACACATCAACTGTATAAACTGGACCAGTCAAGGTTGGACACATCAACTGTATAAACTGGACCAGTCAAGGTTGGACACATCAACTGTATAAACTGGACTAGTCAAGGTTGGACACATCAACTGTATAAACTGGACCAGTCAAGGTTGGACACATCAACTGTATAAACTGGACCAGTCAGGTTGGACACATCAACTGTATAAACTGGACCAGTCAAGGTTGGACACATCAACTGTATAAACTGGACTAGTCAAGGTTGGACACATCAACTGTACAAACTGGACCAGTCAAGGTTGGACACATCAACTGTATAAACTGGACTAGTCAAGGTTGGACACATCAACTGTATAAACTGGACCAGTCAAGGTTGGACACATCAACTGTATAAACTGGACCAGTCAAGGTTGGACACATCAACTGTATAAACTGGACCAGTCAAGGTTGGACACATCAACTGTATAAACTGGACCAGTCAAGGTTGGACACATCAACTGTATAAACTGGACCAGTCAAGGTTGGACACATCAACTGTATAAACTGGACCAGTCAAGGTTGGACACATCAACTGTATAAACTGGACCAGTCAAGGTTGGACACATCAACTGTATAAACTGGACCAGTCAAGGTTGGACACATCAACTGTATAAACTGGACCAGTCAAGGTTGGACACATCAACTGTATAAACTGGACCAGTCAAGGTTGGACACATCAACTGTATAAACTGGACCAGTCAAGGTTGGACACATCAACTGTATAAACTGGACCAGTCAAGGTTGGACACATCAACTGTATAAACTGGACCAGTCAAAGTTGGACACATCAACTGTATAAACTGGACCAGTCAGGTTGGACACATCAACTGTATAAACTGGACCAGTCAAGGTTGGACACATCAACTGTATAAACTGGACCAGTCAAGGTTGGACACATCAACTGTATAAACTGGACCAGTCAAGGTTGGACACATCAACTGTATAAACTGGACCAGTCAAGGTTGGACACATCAACTGTATAAACTGGACCAGTCAAGGTTGACACATCAACTGTATAAACTGGACCAGTCAAGGTTGGACACATCAACTGTATAAACTGGACCAGTCAAGGTTGGACACATCAACTGTATAAACTGGACCAGTCAAGGTTGGACACATCAACTGTATAAACTGGACCAGTCAAGGTTGGACACATCAACTGTATAAACTGGACCAGTCAAGGTTGGACACATCAACTGTATAAACTGGACCAGTCAAGGTTGGACACATCAACTGTATAAACTGGACCAGTCAGGTTGGACACATCAACTGTATAAACTGGACCAGTCAAGGTTGGACACATCAACTGTATAAACTGGACCAGTCAAGGTTGGACACATCAACTGTATAAACTGGACCAGTCAAGGTTGGACACATCAACTGTATAAACTGGACCAGTCAAGGTTGGACACATCAACTGTATAAACTGGACCAGTCAAGGTTGGACACATCAACTGTATAAACTGGACCAGTCAAGGTTGGACACATCAACTGTATAAACTGGACCAGTCAAGGTTGGACACATCAACTCATTCAAGTGTTTTTCTTTATTTTTTACTATTTTCATTTACTGATCATTTTAAGTAAAACAAATATTTATTATATTTCTGTAAATGTGTAAAAGTATTCATGTGCAGACTATTGAACCACCTCTCAGTGATGCTTCAGTTATAGTTTGATTTCACTGAACTTCATTTCTGCAGCTCAGTCTCATTGAGATCAAATGTATGTTTAATGACTGACCTTGTCCACGTCGAGTCCCCATTCAGGGTAGCTAGCCTGGTGTCCCCATTCAGGGTAGCTAGCCTGGTGTCCCCCTTCAGGGTAGCTAGCCTGGTGTCCCCCTTCAGGGTAGCTAGCCTGGTGTCCCCCTTCAGGGTAGCTAGCCTGGTGTCCCCATTCAGGGTAGCTAGCCTGGTGTCCCCATTCAGGGTAGCTAGCCTGGTGTCCCCATTCAGGGTAGCTAGCCTGGTGTTTTACAAAGCTTCGGGCCGGATAGAGAAAAAACTGGCCAGGCACAACCTGTGCCAACTCCATCTCCCCGGAGACCCTCAATGAATTACAGAAATTACATCTCTCTGATAAATGCCAAGCTCTTCTAAGGAGGCCAGCGTCAGAGAGGCTCAGCCCCCGGAGAAGCAGTGATTAAGGGGGAAGGAGAGGCTGCCAATACCCTGACTGCTAGGGGGGCTGGAACACAGAGGACCAGGGCTGCTGGGGGTGGCTGGAACAACAGCCTTGTCACACAACACGACTCTGAGGGGATGTCAGCGATCAGGCATCAATATGCCACGGTAAATACCACTGCTGCAGGCTGGGGCTGGAAGCTGAGGCTGGAAGCTGGGGCTGGAAGCTGGGGCTGGATGCTGGGGCTGGAAGCTGGGGCTGGATGCTGGGGCTGGAAGCTGAGGCTGGAAGCTGGGGCTGGAAGCTGGGGCTGGAAGATGGGGCTGGAAGCTGAGGCTGGAAGCTGGGGCTGGAAGCTGAGGCTGGGCCTGGAAGATGAGTCTGGAAGCTGGGGCTGGAAGCTGGGGCTGGAAGCTGAGGCTGGAAGCTAGGGCTGGGGCTGGAAGCTGGGGCTGGAAGCTGAGGCTGGAAGCTGGGGCTGGAAGCTGAGGCTGGGGCTGGAAGCTGAGGCTGGAAGCTGGGGCTGGAAGCTGGGGCTGGAAGCTGAGGCTGGAAGCTAGGGCTGGAAGCTGGGGCTGGAAGCTGAGGCTGGAAGCTGAGGCTGGGGCTGGAAGCTGAGGCTGCCAGGCGGGAGTTACACGTTCCTACAGATTGTGATGGAGTAGCATCACTCTGTGCTGTCTCTATGCTGTCTCTGTGCTGTCTCTATGCTGTCTCTGTGCTGTCTCTATTCTGTCTCTATGCTGTCTCTGTGCTGTCTCTGTTATGTCTCTGTTATGTCTCTGTTATGTCTCTGTTATGTCTCCGTGCTGTCTCTGTTCTGTCTCTGTGCTGTCTCTGTGCTGTCTCTGTGCTGTCTCTGTTCTGTCTCTATTCTGTCTCTATTCTGTCTCTGTTATGTCTCCATTCTGTCTCTGTACTGTCTCTGTACTGTCTCTGTCTCTAATCTGTCTCTATTCTGTCTCTGTGCTGTCTCTGTGCTGTCTCTGTACTGTCTCTGTACTGTCTCTATTCTGTCTCTATTCTGTCTCTGTGCTGTCTCTATTCTGTCTCTGTACTGTCTCCGTACTGTCTCTATTCTGTCTCTGTCTCTATTCTGTCTCTGTGCTGTCTCTATTCTGTCTCTATTCTGTCTCTGTACTGTCTCTGTACTGTCTCTATTCTGTCTCTATTCTGTCTCTATTCTGTCTCTGTGCTGTCTCTATTCTGTCTCTATTCTGTCTCTGTGCTGTCTCTATTCTGTCTCTATTCTGTCTCTATTCTGTCTCTGTGCAGTCTCTATTCTGTCTCTGTACTGTCTCTGTGCTGTCTCTATTCTGTCTCTATTCTGTCTCTATTCTGTCTCTGTGCTGTCTCTGTGCTGTCTCTGTGCTGTCTCTATTCTGTCTCTATTCTGTCTCTGTACTGTCTCTGTTCTGTCTCTATTCTGTCTCTACTCTGTCTCTATTCTGTCTCTGTGCTGTCTCTATTCTGTCTCTATTCTGAATCTGTGCTGTCTCTATTCTGTCTCTATTCTGTCTCTGTGCTGTCTCTATTCTGTCTCTATTCTGTCTCTGTGCTGTCTCTATTCTGTCTCTGTGCTGTCTCTATTCTGTCTCTATTCTGTCTCTATTCTGTCTCTATTCTATCTCTGTACTGTCTCTGTACTGTCTCTATTCTGTCTCTATTCTGTCTCTATTCTGTCTCTGTGCTGTCTCTATTCTGTCTCTGTTCTGTCTCTGTTCTGTCTCTATTCTGTCTCTATTCTGTCTCTGTGCTGTCTCTATTCTGTCTCTGTGCTGTCTCTGTACTGTCTCTATTCTGTCTCTGTGCTGTCTCCATTCTGTCTCTGTGCTGTCTCTGTGCTGTCTCTGTACTGTCTCTATTCTGTCTCTGTACTGTCTCTGTACTGTCTCTGTGCTGTCTCTATTCTGTCTCTATTCTGTCTCTGTGCTGTCACTATTCTGTCACTATTCTGTCTCTATTCTGTCTCTGTACTGTCTCTGTTCTGTCTCCGTTCTGTCTCCATTCTGTCTCCATTCTGTCTCTATTCTGTCTCCATTCTGTCTCTATTCTGTCTCTATTCTGTCTCTGTGCTGTCTCCGTGCTGTCTCTGTGCTGTCTCTATTCTGTCTCTGTTCTGTCTCTGTACTGTCTCTGTACTGTCTCTATTCTGTCTCTGTCTCTATTCTGTCTCTGTCTCTATTCTGTCTCTGTGCTGTCTCTATTCTGTCTCTGTACTGTCTCCGTACTGTCTCTATTCTGTCTCTGTCTCTATTCTGTCTCTGTGCTGTCTCTGTACTGTCTCTATTCTGTCTCTGTGCTGTCTCTGTCTCTATTCTGTCTCTGTGCTGTCTCTGTACTGTCTCTATTCTGTCTCTGTACTGTCTCTATTCTGTCTCTGTACTGTCTCTATTCTGTCTCTGTACTGTCTCTATTCTGTCTCTGTGCTGTCTCTGTACTGTCTCTATTCTGTCTCTGTACTGTCTCTATTCTGTCTCTGTGCTGTCTCTGTTATGTCTCTGTTATGTCTCTATTCTGTCTCTGTCTCTATTCTGTCTCTGTTATGTCTCTATTCTGTCTCTGTCTCTATTCTGTCTCTATTCTGTCTCTGTAATGTCTCAATTCTGTCTCTGTACTGTCTCTATTCTGTCTCTATTTTGTCTCTGTAATGTCTCAATTCTGTCTCTGTACTGTCTCAATTCTGTCTCTGTACTGTCTCTATTCTGTCTCTATGCTGTCTCTGTGCTGTCTCTGTGCTGTCTCTGTTATGTCTCTGTACTGTCTCTGTACTGTCTCTGTGCTGTCTCTGTTATGTCTCTGTTCTGTCTCTATTCTGTCTCTATTCTGTCTCTATTCTGTCTCTGTACTGTCTCTGTACTGTCTCTGTACTGTCTCTGTACTGTCTCTATTCTGTCTCTGTGCTGTCTCTGTTATGTCTCTGTTCTGTCT
This sequence comes from Oncorhynchus nerka, assembly GCF_034236695.1. Taxonomy (NCBI): domain Eukaryota; kingdom Metazoa; phylum Chordata; class Actinopteri; order Salmoniformes; family Salmonidae; genus Oncorhynchus; species Oncorhynchus nerka. The sequence goes on from NW_027040458.1 coordinate 39,572, forward strand.
CTATTCTGTCTCTGTACTGTCTCTGTACTGTCTCTGTACTGTCTCTGTACTGTCTCTGTACTGTCTCTATTCTGTCTCTGTACTGTCTCTGTACTGTCTCTATTCTGTCTCTGTGCTGTCTCTGTACTGTCTCTGTCTCTATTCTGTCTCTGTACTGTCTCTATACTGTCTCTGTTATGTCTCTGTACTGTCTCTATTCTGTCTCTGTGCTGTCTCTGTGCTGTCTCTATTCTGTCTCTGTGCTGTCTCTATTCTGTCTCTGTTATGTCTCTGTACTGTCTCTATTCTGTCTCTGTGCTGTCTCTGTGCTGTCTCTGTTCAGTCTCTGTACTGTCTCTATTCTGTCTCTGTGCTGTCTCTGTACTGTCTCTATTCTGTCTCTGTACTGTCTCTATTCTGTCTCTGTGCTGTCTCCGTTATGTCTCTATACTGTCTCTGTGCTGTCTCTGTTCTGTCTCTATTCTGTCTCTGTCTCTATTCTGTCTCTGTGCTGTCTCTGTCTCCATTCTGTCTCTATTCTGTCTCTGTCTCTGTTATGTCTCTGTGCTGTCTCTGTACTTCTGTGCTGTCTCTGTGCTGTCTCTGTTCTGTCTCTATACTGTCTCTGTTCTGTCTCTGTACTGTCTCTATTCTGTCTCTGTTCTGTCTCTGTTCTGTCTCTGTACTGTCTCTATTCTGTCTCTGTTCTGTCTCTGTACTGTCTCTGTACTGTCTCTGTTCTGTCTCTGTACTGTCTCTATTCTGTCTCTGTACTGTCTCTATTCTGTCTCTATTCTGTCTCTATACTGTCTCTGTAATGTCTCAATTCTGTCTCTGTACTGTCTCTGTTCTGTCTCTGTACTGTCTCTGTTCTGTCTCTATACTGTCTCTGTGCTGTCTCTGTTCTGTCTCTATTCTGTCTCTGTCTCTATTCTGTCTCTGTCTCCATTCTGTCTCTATTCTGTCTCTATTCTGTCTCTGTCTCTGTGCTGTCTCTATTCTGTCTCTATTCTGTCTCTATTCTGTATCGGTCTGTCTCTGTACTGTCTCTATTCTGTCTCTATTCTGTCTCTATTCTGTCTCTGTGCTGTCACTATTCTGTCACTATTCTGTCTCTATTCTGTCTCTGTACTGTCTCTGTTCTGTCTCCGTTCTGTCTCCATTCTGTCTCCATTCTGTCTCTATTCTGTCTCCATTCTGTCTCTATTCTGTCTCTATTCTGTCTCTGTGCTGTCTCTGTGCTGTCTCTGTGCTGTCTCTATTCTGTCTCTGTTCTGTCTCTGTACTGTCTCTGTACTGTCTCTATTCTGTCTCTGTCTCTATTCTGTCTCTGTCTCTATTCTGTCTCTGTGCTGTCTCTATTCTGTCTCTGTACTGTCTGTACTGTCTCTATTCTGTCTCTCTATTCTGTCTCTGTGCTGTCTCTGTACTGTCTCTATTCTGTCTCTGTGCTGTCTCTGTCTCTATTCTGTCTCTGTGCTGTCTCTGTACTGTCTCTATTCTGTCTCTGTACTGTCTCTATTCTGTCTCTGTACTGTCTCTATTCTGTCTCTATTCTGTCTCTGTACTGTCTCTATTCTGTCTCTGTGCTGTCTCTGTACTGTCTCTATTCTGTCTCTGTACTGTCTCTATTCTGTCTCTGTGCTGTCTCTGTTATGTCTCTGTTATGTCTCTATTCTGTCTCTGTCTCTATTCTGTCTCTGTTATGTCTCTATTCTGTCTCTGTCTCTATTCTGTCTCTATTCTGTCTCTGTAATGTCTCAATTCTGTCTCTGTACTGTCTCTATTCTGTCTCTATTTTGTCTCTGTAATGTCTCAATTCTGTCTCTGTACTGTCTCAATTCTGTCTCTGTACTGTCTCTATTCTGTCTCTATGCTGTCTCTGTGCTGTCTCTGTGCTGTCTCTGTTATGTCTCTGTACTGTCTCTGTACTGTCTCTGTGCTGTCTCTGTTATGTCTCTGTTCTGTCTCTATTCTGTCTCTATTCTGTCTCTATTCTGTCTCTGTACTGTCTCTGTACTGTCTCTGTACTGTCTCTGTACTGTCTCTATTCTGTCTCTGTGCTGTCTCTGTTATGTCTCTGTTCTGTCTCTATTCTGTCTCTGTACTGTCTCTGTACTGTCTCTGTACTGTCTCTGTACTGTCTCTGTACTGTCTCTATTCTGTCTCTGTACTGTCTCTGTACTGTCTCTATTCTGTCTCTGTGCTGTCTCTGTACTGTCTCTGTCTCTATTCTGTCTCTGTACTGTCTCTATACTGTCTCTGTTATGTCTCTGTACTGTCTCTATTCTGTCTCTGTGCTGTCTCTGTGCTGTCTCTATTCTGTCTCTGTGCTGTCTCTATTCTGTCTCTGTTATGTCTCTGTACTGTCTCTATTCTGTCTCTGTGCTGTCTCTGTGCTGTCTCTGTTCAGTCTCTGTACTGTCTCTATTCTGTCTCTGTGCTGTCTCTGTACTGTCTCTATTCTGTCTCTGTACTGTCTCTATTCTGTCTCTGTGCTGTCTCCGTTATGTCTCTATACTGTCTCTGTGCTGTCTCTGTTCTGTCTCTATTCTGTCTCTGTCTCTATTCTGTCTCTGTGCTGTCTCTGTCTCCATTCTGTCTCTATTCTGTCTCTGTCTCTGTTATGTCTCTGTGCTGTCTCTGTACTGTCTCTGTGCTGTCTCTGTGCTGTCTCTGTTCTGTCTCTATACTGTCTCTGTTCTGTCTCTGTACTGTCTCTATTCTGTCTCTGTTCTGTCTCTGTTCTGTCTCTGTACTGTCTCTATTCTGTCTCTGTTCTGTCTCTGTACTGTCTCTGTACTGTCTCTGTTCTGTCTCTGTACTGTCTCTATTCTGTCTCTGTACTGTCTCTATTCTGTCTCTATTCTGTCTCTATACTGTCTCTGTAATGTCTCAATTCTGTCTCTGTACTGTCTCTGTTCTGTCTCTGTACTGTCTCTGTTCTGTCTCTATACTGTCTCTGTGCTGTCTCTGTTCTGTCTCTATTCTGTCTCTGTCTCTATTCTGTCTCTGTCTCCATTCTGTCTCTATTCTGTCTCTATTCTGTCTCTGTCTCTGTGCTGTCTCTATTCTGTCTCTATTCTGTCTCTATTCTGTATCGGTCTGTCTCTGTACTGTCTCTATTCTGTCTCTATTCTGTCTCTGTCTCTATTCTGTCTCCTTAGTAATGGATCATGTTATTGTATTTATTCCCCTTTGAAAGTCTGTTTCAGTGTAAATTAAGTCGTTACAGAAAGAAGGTAGAAACGATAAGAATGTAAACATTCTATTCCTCATCTCATTCCTTCAACTCTCTGACTGACAATCTGTCGTTCTGTGTGAAAATGTAGATGTTATTTGTTGTTCTGTGTCTAAATGTAGATTATATTTGTTGTTCTGTGTCAAAATGTAGATTATATTTGTTGTTCTGTGTCTAAATGTAGATGTTATTTTGAGGTTGAATCTGCCTGAGGGAAACAAACACATAATCCCATTAAGTCTGAATGATGAAAGGGACCACTTGAACCACTGTAAAACAAACCATTACAATTGGAGGTAAAAAAAAAAAACTCCTCAGTCCAATGTCTTCAACCCTTCCAAATGGTACCAGTCTATTGATCTGTATTGGGTTATGTTCCTTCCATTTATACCATCCCTCTGGTGCTGCTCAGACCTGAACCCGACTGGAACAGAACCCAGTGCTATCTGATAGTTCTGTTGCGTAATATGTCCTGATTATTGACATCAACATTACTGACGAGCAGACTGTTATCCTGTGTTGTCACGCTGCTAGCTTGGCACTAATCAAACAACTCCACTTGGCATAGACCCCAATTCTCTAATTCACATGGTAATCAGTTCCAGTCCAGGGGGTTCCTCCCTCTTACCCCCAAAACTGGTCCTGTTGACTCAAGAGCTGATTGGCCCAGATGGCCACCTGCTGCACCCCAGGCGGAGGCTTTGTTCAGGGGATCCCCGACATAAGATCAACAACATGAGGCGAATGAACTACAGCCGTTGCTGTCACATCCAGTTACAGTAGGCTTTAATCGGTCTACTGTCACATCCAGAGTTACAGTAGGCTTTAATCGGTCTACTGTCACATCCAGAGTTACAGTAGGCTTTAATCGGTCTACTGTCACATCCAGAGTTACAGTAGGCTTTAATCGGTCTACTGTCACATCCAGAGTTACAGTACTGTCGGTATACTGTCACATCCAGAGTTACAGTAGGCTTTAATCGGTCTACTGTCACATCCAGAGTTACAGCTTTAATCGGTCTACTGTCACATCCAGAGTTACAGTAGGCTTTAATCGGTCTACTGTCACATCCAGAGTTACAGTAGGCTTTAATCGGTCTACTGTCACATCCAGAGTTACAGTAGGCTTTAATCGGTCTACTGTCACATCCAGAGTTACAGTAGGCTTTAATCGGTCTACTGTCACATCCAGAGTTACAGTAGGCTTTAATCGGTCTACTGTCACATCCAGTTACAGTAGGCTTTAATCGGTCTACTGTCACATCCAGAGTTACAGTAGGCTTTAATCAGTCTACTGTCACATCCAGAGTTACAGTAGGCTTTAATCGGTCTACTGTCACATCCAGAGTTACAGTAGGCTTTAATCGTCTACTGTCACATCCAGAGTTACAGTAGGCTTTAAGTCTACTGTCACATCCAGAGTCACTTAAATCGGTCAGTCACATCCAGAGTTACAGTAGGCTTTAATCGGTCTACTGTCATCCAGAGTTCCAGAGTTACAGTCTACTGTCCAGGTTACTTAAATCAGTCTACTGTCACATCCAGAGTTACAGTAGGCTTTAATCGGTCTACTGTCACATCCAGAGTTACAGTAGGCTTTAATCGGTCTACTGTCACATCCAGAGTTACAGTAGGCTTTAATCGGTCTACTGTCACATCCAGAGGTACAGTAGGCTTTAATCGGTCTACTGTCACATCCAGAGTTACAGTAGGCTTTAATCGGTCTACTGTCACATCCAGAGTTACAGTAGGCTTTAATCGGTCTACTGTCACATCCAGTTACAGTAGGCTTTAATCGGTCTACTGTCACATCCAGTTACAGTAGGCTTTAATCGGTCTACTGTCACATCCAGAGTTACAGTAGGCTTTAATCAGTCTACTGTCACATCCAGAGTTACAGTAGGCTTTAATCGGTCTACTGTCACATCCAGAGTTACAGTAGGCTTTAATCGGTCTACTGTCACATCCAGAGTTACAGTAGCTTTAATCGGTCTACTGTCACATCCAGAGTTACAGCTTTAATCGGTCTACTGTCACATCCAGAGTTACAGTAGGCTTTAATCGGTCTACTGTCACATCCAGAGTTACAGCTTTAATCGGTCTACTGTCACATCCAGAGTTACAGTTTAAATCGGTCTACTGTCACATCCAGTTACAGTAGGCTTTAATCGGTCTACTGTCACATCCAGAGTTACAGTAGGCTTTAATCGGTCTACTGTCACATCCAGAGTTACAGTAGGCTTTAATCGGTCTACTGTCACATCCAGAGTTACAGTAGGCTTTAATCGGTCTACTGTCACATCCAGAGTTATAGTAGGCTTTAATCGGTCTACTGTCACATCCAGTGTTACAGTAGGCTTTAATCGGTCTACTGTCACATCCAGAGTTACAGCTTTAATCTGTCTACTGTCACATCCAGAGTTACAGTAGGCTTTAATCGGTCTACTGTCACATCCAGAGTTACAGTAGGCTTTAATCGGTCTACTGTCACATCCAGAGTTACAGCTTTAATCGGTCTACTGTCACATCCAGAGTTACAGTAGTCGGTCTACTGTCACATCCAGAGTTACAGTAGGCTTTAATCGGTCTACTGTCACATCCAGAGTTACAGCTTTAATCGGTCTACTGTCACATCCAGAGTTACAGTAGGCTTTAATCGGTCTACTGTCACATCCAGAGTTACAGCTTTAATCGGTCTACTGTCACATCCAGAGTTACAGCTTTAATCGGTCTACTGTCACATCCAGAGTTACAGTAGGCTTTAATCGGTCTACTGTCACATCCAGAGTTACAGTAGGCTTTAATCGGTCTACTGTCACATCCAGAGTTACAGCTTTAATCGGTCTACTGTCACATCCAGAGTTATAGTAGGCTTTAATCGGTCTACTGTCACATCCAGAGTTACAGTAGGCTTTAATCGGTCTACTGTCACATCCAGAGTTACAGCTTTAATCGGTCTACTGTCACATCCAGAGTTACAGTAGGCTTTAATCGGTCTACTGTCACATCCAGAGTTACAGTAGGCTTTAATCGGTCTACTGTCACATCCAGAGTTACAGCTTTAATCGGTCTACTGTCACATCCAGAGTTACAGTAGGCTTTAATTCTACTGTCACATCCAGAGTTACAGTAGGCTTTAATCGGTCTACTGTCACATCCAGAGTTACAGCTTTAATCGGTCTACTGTCACATCCAGAGTTACAGTCACATAGGCTTTAATCGGTCTACTGTCACATCCAGAGTTACAGCTTTAATCGGTCTACTGTCACATCCAGAGTTACAGCTTTAATCGGTCTACTGTCACATCCAGAGTTACAGTAGGCTTTAATCGGTCTACTGTCACATCCAGAGTTACAGCTTTAATCGGTCTACTGTCACATCCAGAGTTACAGCTTTAATCGGTCTACTGTCACATCCAGAGTTACAGTAGGCTTTAATCGATCTACTGTCACATCCAGAGTTACAGCTTTAATCGGTCTACTGTCACATCCAGAGTTACAGCTTTAATCGGTCTACTGTCACATCCAGAGTTACAGTAGGCTTTAATCGGTCTACTGTCACATCCAGAGTTACAGTAGGCTTTAATCGGTCTACTGTCACATCCAGAGTTACAGCTTTAATCGGTCTACTGTCACATCCAGAGTTATAGTAGGCTTTAATCGGTCTACTGTCACATCCAGAGTTACAGTAGGCTTTAATCGGTCTACTGTCACATCCAGAGTTACAGCTTTAATCGGTCTACTGTCACATCCAGAGTTACAGTAGGCTTTAATCAGTCTACTGTCACATCCAGAGTTACAGTAGGCTTTAATCGGTCTACTGTCACATCCAGAGTTACAGCTTTAATCGGTCTACTGTCACATCCAGAGTTACAGTAGGCTTTAATCGGTCTACTGTCACATCCAGAGTTACAGTAGGCTTTAATCGGTCTACTGTCACATCCAGAGTTACAGCTTTAATCGGTCTACTGTCACATCCAGAGTTACAGTAGGCTTTAATCGGTCTACTGTCACATCCAGAGTTACAGCTTTAATCGGTCTACTGTCACATCCAGAGTTACAGCTTTAATCGGTCTACTGTCACATCCAGAGTTACAGTAGGCTTTAATCGGTCTACTGTCACATCCAGAGTTACAGTAGGCTTTAATCGGTCTACTGTCACATCCAGTTACAGTAGGCTTTAATCGGTCTACTGTCACATCCAGAGTTACAGTAGGCTTTAATCAGTCTACTGTCACATCCAGAGTTACAGTAGGCTTTAATCGGTCTACTGTCACATCCAGAGTTACAGTAGGCTTTAATCGGTCTACTGTCACATCCAGAGTTACAGTAGGCTTAAATCGGTCTACTGTCACATCCAGAGTTACAGTAGGCTTTAATCGGTCTACTGTCACATCCAGAGTTACAGTAGGCTTAAATCAGTCTACTGTCACATCCAGAGTTACAGTAGGCTTAAATCAGTCTACTGTCACATCCAGAGTTACAGTAGGCTTTAATCGGTCTACTGTCACATCCAGAGTTACAGTAGGCTTTAATCGGTCTACTGTCACATCCAGAGTTACAGTAGGCTTTAATCGGTCTACTGTCACATCCAGAGGTACAGTAGGCTTTAATCGGTCTACTGTCACATCCAGAGTTACAGTAGGCTTTAATCGGTCTACTGTCACATCCAGTTACAGTAGGCTTTAATCGGTCTACTGTCACATCCAGAGTTACAGTAGGCTTTAATCAGTCTACTGTCACATCCAGAGTTACAGTAGGCTTTAATCGGTCTACTGTCACATCCAGAGTTACAGTAGGCTTTAATCGGTCTACTGTCACATCCAGAGTTACAGTAGGCTTTAATCGGTCTACTGTCACATCCAGAGTTACAGCTTTAATCGGTCTACTGTCACATCCAGAGTTACAGTAGGCTTTAATCGGTCTACTGTCACATCCAGAGTTACAGCTTTAATCGGTCTACTGTCACATCCAGAGTTACAGTTTAAATCGGTCTACTGTCACATCCAGTTACAGTAGGCTTTAATCGGTCTACTGTCACATCCAGAGTTACAGTAGGCTTTAATCGGTCTACTGTCACATCCAGAGTTACAGTAGGCTTTAATCGGTCTACTGTCACATCCAGAGTTACAGTAGGCTTTAATCGGTCTACTGTCACATCCAGAGTTATAGTAGGCTTTAATCGGTCTACTGTCACATCCAGAGTTACAGTAGGCTTTAATCGGTCTACTGTCACATCCAGAGTTACAGCTTTAATCGGTCTACTGTCACATCCAGAGTTACAGTAGGCTTTAATCTGTCTACTGTCACATCCAGAGTTACAGTAGGCTTTAATCGGTCTACTGTCACATCCAGAGTTACAGCTTTAATCGGTCTACTGTCACATCCAGAGTTACAGTAGGCTTTAATCGGTCTACTGTCACATCCAGAGTTACAGTAGGCTTTAATCGGTCTACTGTCACATCCAGAGTTACAGCTTTAATCGGTCTACTGTCACATCCAGAGTTACAGTAGGCTTTAATCGGTCTACTGTCACATCCAGAGTTACAGCTTTAATCGGTCTACTGTCACATCCAGAGTTACAGCTTTAATCGGTCTACTGTCACATCCAGAGTTACAGTAGGCTTTAATCGGTCTACTGTCACATCCAGAGTTACAGTAGGCTTTAATCGGTCTACTGTCACATCCAGAGTTACAGTAGGCTTTAATCGGTCTACTGTCACATCCAGAGTTACAGCTTTAATCGGTCTACTGTCACATCCAGAGTTATAGTAGGCTTTAATCGGTCTACTGTCATCCAGAGTTACAGTAGGCTTTAAGTCTACTGTCACATCCAGAGTTACAGCTTTAATCGGTCTACTGTCACATCCAGAGTTACAGTAGGCTTTAATCGGTCTACTGTCACATCCAGAGTTACAGTAGGCTTTAATGGTCTACTGTCACATCCAGAGTTACAGCTTTAATCGGTCTACTGTCACATCCAGAGTTACAGTAGGCTTTAATCGGTCTACTGTCACATCCAGAGTTACAGTAGGCTTTAATCGGTCTACTGTCACATCCAGAGTTACAGCTTTAATCGGTCTACTGTCACATCCAGAGTTACAGTAGGCTTTAATCGGTCTACTGTCACATCCAGAGTTACAGTAGGCTTTAATCGGTCTACTGTCACATCCAGAGTTACAGTAGGCTTTAATCGGTCTACTGTCACATCCAGAGTTACAGTCTACTGTCACATCCAGAGTTACAGTAGGCTTTACCAGGTCTACTGTCACATCCAGAGTTACAGTAGGCTTTAATCGGTCTACTGTCACATCCAGAGTTACAGCTTTAATCGGTCTACTGTCACATCCAGAGTTATAGTAGGCTTTAATCGGTCTACTGTCACATCCAGAGTTACAGTAGGCTTTAATCGGTCTACTGTCACATCCAGAGTTACAGCTTTAATCGGTCTACTGTCACATCCAGAGTTACAGTAGGCTTTAATCGGTCTACTGTCACATCCAGAGTTACAGTAGGCTTTAATCGGTCTACTATCACATCCAGAGTTACAGCTTTAATCGGTCTACTGTTAAATAGAGTTAAATCAAAAGATAAGAACATTCCAGGCATTTCATTCTAGTCCCACAAAAAAAACGCAACTATGCAAAAAATCCTCCCTCTGTCACTCAGAAACATAATTGCGTCTGCCTGGCAGCTGGAACTCTGCCTGTGCTGTTGCATGTTAATGCTACCTGCTCTCCCGTTCTGGACCAGGAGCCAACAGTACCTGCTCTCCCGTTCTGGACCAGGAGCCAACAGTACCAGCTCTCCCACTCTGGACCAGGAGCCAACAGTACCAGCTCTCCCACTCTGGACCAGGAGCCAACAGTACCAGCTCTCCCGTTCTGGACCAGGAGCCAACAGTACCAGCTCTCCCACTCTGGACCAGGAGCCAACAGTACCAGCTCTCCCACTCTGGACCAGGAGCCAACAGTACCAGCTCTCCCACTCTGGACCAGGAGCCAACAGTACCAGCTCTCCCACTCTGGACCAGGAGCCAACAGTACCAGCTCTCCCACTCTGGACCAGGAGCCAACAGTACCAGCTCTCCCGTTCTGGACCAGGAGCCAACAGTACCAGCTCTCCCACTCTGGACCAGGAGCCAACAGTACCAGCTCTCCCACTCTGGACCAGGAGCCAACAGTACCAGCTCTCCCACTCTGGACCAGGAGCCAACAGTACCAGCTCTCCCACTCTGGACCAGGAGCCAACAGTACCAGCTCTCCCGTTCTGGACAGGAGCCAACAGTACCAGCTCTCCCACTCTGGACCAGGAGCCAACAGTACCAGCTCTCCCACTCTGGACCAGGAGCCAACAGTACCAGCTCTCCCACTCTGGACCAGGAGCCAACAGTACCAGCTCTCCCACTCTGGACCAGGAGCCAACAGTACCAGCCCTCCCACTCTGGACCAGGAGCCAACAGTACCTGCTCTCCCGTTCTGGACCAGGAGCCAACAGTACCAGCTCTCCCACTCTGGAGCAGGAGCCAACAGTACCAGCTCTCCCACTCTGGAGCAGGAGCCAACAGTACCAGCTCTCCCACTCTGGACCAGGAGCCAACAGTACCAGCTCTCCCACTCTGGACCAGGAGCCAACAGTACCAGCTCTCCCACTCTGGACCAGGAGCCAACAGTACCAGCTCTCCACTCTGGAGCAGGAGCCAACAGTACCAGCTCTCCCACTCTGGACCAGGAGCCAACAGTACCTGCTCTCCGTTCTGGACCAGGAGCCAACAGTACCAGCTCTCCCACTCTGGACCAGGAGCCAACAGTACCAGCTCTCCCACTCTGGACCAGGAGCCAACAGTACCAGCTCTCCCACTCTGGACCAGGAGCCAACAGTACCAGCTCTCCCGTTCTGGACCAGGAGCCAACAGTACCTGCTCTCCCGTTCTGGACCAGGAGCCAACAGTACCTGCTCTCCCACTCTGGACCAGGAGCCAACAGTACCTGCTCTCCCACTCTGGACCAGGAGCCAACAGTACCTGCTCTCCCGTTCTGGACCAGGAGCCAACAGTACCAGCTCTCCCACTCTGGACCAGGAGCCAACAGTACCAGCTTCATTCAGAAGACTTCCGCCAGCCAGGACATCACCTCACCCTGTCAGATCCCCAGCCAGGACATCACCTCACCCTGTCAGATCCCCAGCCAGGACAGCATCTCTCCCCAGCCAGGACATCACCTCACCCTGTCAGATCCCCAGCCAGGACAGCATCTCTCCCCAGCCAGGACATCATCTCTCCCTGTCAGATCCCCAGCCAGGACAGCATCTCTCCCCAGCCAGGACATCACCTCACCCTGTCAGATCCCTAGCCAGGACAGCATCTCTCCCTGTCAGATCCCCAGCCAGGACAGCATCTCTCCCCAGCCAGGACATCACCTCACCCTGTCAGATCCCCAACCAGGACAGCATCTCTCCCCAGCCAGGACAGCATCTCTCCCCAGCCAGGACAGCACCTCTCCCCAGCCAGGACAGCATCTCTCCCCAGCCAGGACATCATCTCTCCCTGTCAGATCCCCAGCCAGGACAGCATCTCTCCCCAGCCAGGACAGCACCTCTCCCCAGCCAGGACAGCATCTCTCCCCAGCCAGGACAGCATCTCTCCCTGTCAGATCCCCAGCCAGGACAGCATCTCTCCCCAGCCAGGACATCACCTCACCCTGTCAGATCCCTAGCCAGGACAGCATCTCTCTCCAGCCAGGACATCACCTCACCCTGTCAGATCCCTAGCCAGGACAGCATCTCTCCCCAGTCAGGACATCACCTCACCCTGTCAGATCCCCAACCAGGACAGCATCTCTCCCCAGCCAGGACAGCACCTCTCCCCAGCCAGGACAGCATCTCTCCCCAGCCAGGACATCACCTCACCCTGTCAGATCCCCAGCCAGGACAGCATCTCTCCCCAGCCAGGACAGCATCTCTCCCCAGCCAGGACATCACCTCACCCTGTCAGATCCCCAGCCAGGACAGCATCTCTCCCCAGCCAGGACATCACCTCACCCTGTCAGATCCCCAGCCAGGACATCACCTCACCCTGTCAGATCCCCAGCCAGGACAGCATCTCTCCCCAGCCAGGACATCACCTCACCCTGTCAGATCCCCAGCCAGGACAGCATCTCTCCCCAGCCAGGATATCACCTCACCCTGTCAGATCCCTAGCCAGGACAGAATGGATTCCCAATGCCAGTTAAGGATACTATCGGCCTAGATATCACGTTGGATTTATTTACCACAAACAGGTAGTACGTGTTTTTACTTCTGGTGTCGCTCTGCAAGCAGAAGCAGCTTGTTAGCTACATAGATTAAAAGGACATTCAGACTTCCTCCATAAAAGCCACTCCTCCTAGATATAATTGTGTGGATTTAAATCAGATAATGCATGTCACAACAAGATGCCCAGCGCTTCAAGCCTCTTCCTCAACCCTCTCTGACTCTCTCCCCACCTGCAAAATGTCCCTCACATCTTGCGCCATCGGCAACACTTGTCTCTCCATCACGCATGTGAACAACTATCTTGCCTGCTCTGTCCACACTGATTGGTCTAAACAACTATCTTGCCTGCTCTGTCCACACTGATTGGTCTAAACAACTGTCTTGCCTGCTCTGTCCACACTGATTGGTCTAAACAACTATCTTGCCTGCTCTGTCCACACTGATTGGTCTAAACATCTATCTTGCCTGCTCTGTCCTCACTGATTGGTCTAAACAACTATCTTGCCTGCTCTGTCCTCACTGATTGGTCTAAACAACTATCTTGCCTGCTCTGTCCACACTGATTGGTCTAAACAACTATCTTGCCTGCTCTGTCCTCACTGATTGGTCTAAACAACTATCTTGCCTGCTCTGTCCTCACTGATTGATCTAAACAACTATCTTGCCTGCTCTGTCCTCACTGATTGGTCTAAACAACTATCTTGCCTGCTCTGTCCACACTGATTGGTCTAAACAACTATATTGCCTGCTCTATCCACACTGATTGGCCTAAACAAATATCTTGCCTGCTCTGTCCATACTGATTGGTCTAAACAACTATCTTGCCTGCTCTGTCCTCACTGATTGGTCTAAACAACTATCTTGCCTGCTCTGTCCACACTGATTGGTCTAAACAACTATCTTGCCTGCTCTGTCCACACTGATTGGTCTAAACAACTATCTTGCCTGCTCTGTCCACACTGATTGGTCTAAACAACTATCTTGCCTGCTCTGTCCTCACTGATTGGTGAAGTCATTTAATGAGCTCAATGTAAACAACTGTTGATTTCACCAGGAACAGGAAAGGAACCGGTCCTCGTCTGGGTCCTCGTCTCGGTTTGAACCGGTCCTCGTCTGGGTTTGAACCGGTCCTCGTCTCGGTTTGAACCGGTCCTCGTCTGGGTTTGAACCGGTCCTCGTCTGGGTTTGAACCGGTCCTCGTCTGGGTTTGAACCGGTCCTCGTCTCGGTTTGAACCGGTCCTCGTCTGGGTTTGAACCGGTCCTCGTCTCGGTTTGAACCGGTCCTCGTCTGGGTTTGAATCGGTTTGAACCGGTCCTCGTCTGGGTTTGAACCGGTCCTCGTCTCGGTCCTCGTCTCGGTTTGAACCGGTCCTCGTCTCGTTTTGAACCGGTCCTCGTCTGGGTTTGAACCGGTCCTCGTCTCGGTTTGAACCGGTCCTCGTCTGGGTCCTCGTCTGGGTTTGAACCGGTCCTCGTCTGGGTTTGAACCGGTCCTCGTCTCGGTTTGAACCGGTCCTCGTCTCGGTTTAAACCGGTTCAGAACGTTATTTTGCCGGTCGGAAATAGTGGAACAGAATTTTAAAATCCGGTTCTGATCAGAACGAAACAAACGTAAAATAATGTTGGTTCTAAACCCCTTGTAACGAGTCAGTCATCAGTACACACCATTGGAATGGAATAGTGTGGACATTATAATCCTAATCCCAGCGGTTCTGGGGATGGGTACACTATAGATGGACGGAGAGAGAGAGAGGAAGCTTGATTAAACCTTGATTAAATCATTTCTCTACCTGTCCTAGAATAATATTTGAAATGAATGAGCCTATTCATCATTTACCTGATTCCTCCTGGCATTACATCATCATAGAGCCATAGGGTCAAAGCCGCGGATGTAGGAAGAGATTCTCTTTATATTCATCAGAGTTAGGTCACAAAAATTCAGAGCTGGTAACATCATGCAATATAGGATTCATTTAAGAGAGATGTTACTATTTTCCAAGTCACCTTGCTGTTCTGGCTGGGGAGAGGTGATGTGACCTGGCTGTTCCTGGCTGGGGAGATGCTGTCCTGGCTGGGGAGATGCTGTCCTGGCTGGGGGAGATGCTGTCCTGGCTGGGGAGATGCTGTCCTGGCTGGGAGGGCTGTAGGCTGGGGCTGATGGGGAGATGCTGTCCTGGCTGGGGGAGATGCTGTCCTGTCCTGACAGGGGTGTGGTGTCACTATACAGGCACTGACAGGGACAACACAGACACCTCTAGAAGACTAGCTGGGTGAGAGAGAATGAGAGTGAGAGAGGAAGATAAAGAGATAGATAGAGAGAGAGAGACTTAAAGGGTGTTTGGAGATTTTCAAAAGCTACCCGTAGCCTCGGTAGAACAGAGACTTCAGGGAGTTGCTTTTTCCTTGCGGTAGCGCAACCAAAATACATTTTAGCTGTAAAGCTAATGAGAGACAAATATAACTGCAGGAAACATCTGAGTGGAGCATCTGCTGCCGGTTTCAGGGGAACGAGTCCAGTCCCTCACAGAGCCATGTATAGATACAGCCCATGTCCCTCCAGATGCACCAAGCCTGCTGGAGGCCCGTCGGCTGATTGGCCCGGCACGGTGGTACCCTCTCCCTGATTGGCCCGGCACGGTGGTACTCTCTCCCTGATGGGTTGTTGTGCAGCTGGGTTCCATTAACACTCCTTTCTGCTGATTCAGCTGAAACTTTATTTGAGACAAAGCGGCATGCGTTTCCCATTGAGCAACAGTGACCTGTACAGTACATCTGTGGGTGCTTGGTACACTGCTGGAGATGTTACACCTCACTAACATACAGAGGCACCTGTACAGTACATCTGTGGGTGCTTGGTACCCTGCTGGAGATGTTAAACCTCACTAACATACAGCAGCACCTGTACAGTACATCTGTGGGTGCTTGGTACCCTGCTGGAGATGTTAAACCTCACTAACATACAGAGGCACCTGTACAGTACATCTGTGGGTGCTTGGTACACTGCTGGAGATGTGAAACCTCACTAACATACAGCAGCACCTGTACAGTACATCTGTGGGTGCTTGGTACCCTGCTGGAGATGTTAAACCTCAGTAACATACAGCAGCACCTGCTATCTGTGGGTGAGGACAGATGTTAAACCTCACTAACATACAGCAGCAGCTATCGAGGACAGTGGTGCCAGTGCCAGTCAGCTGGGATAGCAACCACACAGCAGGACTCCAAAATAGCACCCTATTCCCTATAAATAGCACCCTATTCCCTATAAATAGCACCCTATTCCCTATAAATAGCACACTATTCCCTATAAATAGCACCCTATTCCCTATAAATAGCACCCTATTCCCTATAAAGTGCACTACTTTAGACCCCTATGGGTCCTGGTGGGTCCTTCCGTTGGATCCTGATCCACTGGCTGGGGAGATGCTGTTCTGTCTGGGGGAGATGCTGTTCTGTCTGGGGAGATGCTGTTCTGTCTGGGGGAGATGCTGTTCTGTCTGGGGGAGATGCTGCTCTGTCTGGGGAGATGCTGCTCTGTCTGGGGAGATGCTGCTCTGTCTGGGGAGATGCTGTTCTGTCTGGGGGGAGATGCTGTTCTGTCTGGGGGAGATGCTGCTCTGTCTGGGGGAGATGCTGCTCTGTCTGGGGGAGATGCTGTTCTGTCTGGGGGAGATGCTGCTCTGTCTGGGGGAGATGCTGTTCTGTTGGGGGGAGATGCTGTTCTGTCTGGGGGGGAGATGCTGTTCTGTCTGGGGGGAGATGCTGTTCTGTTGGGGGGAGATGCTGTTCTGTCTGTGGGGAGATGCTGTTCTGTCTGGGGGGAGATGCTGTTCTGTCTGGGGGGAGATGCTGCTCTGTCTGGGGGGAGATGCTGCTTGACAAACTGCTTTGACAGTCTGCTGAAGAGCCTGTCCATGGATTCCAAGTTCTTTCAGCAACCTGATGGTGGAAGAAGCCATGAATCCCCTGCATCCCACTTCAACTGGCCAGACTTTTGCATTCCAGCCACGCTGAGTTGCGTCTGCTGCCAACTCTGTGTAACGCAGTTTCTTATGCTCGTAGGCCTCTTCAACAGAGTTTTCCCACGGGACTGTGAGCTCTATGATGTACACAGCCTTTCGTGAAGGGGACCAGAGTACCATGGCTGGCCTAAGATTGGTAGAAGCAATCTCAGGTGGAAAAATGAGTTGCTGGCCAATATCCACAAGCATCTTCCAGTCCCGGGCCAGGGCTAGGTGTCCAGTTTCTGGCTTCGTAGGAGGAGGCTTGGGCCTTTTCTGTCTCTCATGGATGAATGTCGTTGTTTTGATGGGATTGCTTGTTTTTGGAGGTAATGAATTGGTTGCATATGAAATGAGTAATATCAGCATGTAAACATTATTAAGGACTAGAATACAGTATATACATATGAAATGAGTAATATCTAGAATACAGTATATACATATGAAATGAGTAAATCAGCATGTAAACATTATTAAGGACTAGTGTTCCATTATTAAAGCTAGAGATACTGTCTGGTCTGTACATGCTCTGAGGACACGGCTAGGGATGCCGTCTGGTCTGTACATGCTCTGAGGACACGGCTAGGGATGCCGTCTGGTCTGTACATGCTCTGAGGACACGGCTAGAGATGCCGTCTGGTCTGTACATGCTCTGAGGACATGGCTAGAGATACTGTCTGGTCTGTACATGCTCTGAGGACACGGCTAGAGATGCCGTCTGGTCTGTACATGCTCTGAGGACACGGCTAGAGATACTGTCTGGTCTGTACATGCTCTGAGGACACGGCTAGAGATTCTGTCTGGTCTGTACATGCTCTGAGGACACGGCTAGAGATACTGTCTGGTCTGTACATGCTCTGAGGACACGGCTAGAGATACTGTCTCCTCTACCAGCCAGACAGTTACATAGACAACCTACTCTACCAGCCAGACAGTTAGACAACCTCCTATACCAGCCAGACAGTTACATAGACAACCTCCTCTACCAGACAGTTACATAGACAACCTCCTTTAGCAGCCAGTTAAATAGACAACCTCCTCTACCAGCCAGACAGTTACATAGACAACCTCCTCTACCATAGACAACCTCCTCTACCAGCCAGACAGTTAAATAGACAGTTACATAGACAACCTCCTCTACCAGCCAGACAGTTACATAGACAACCTCCTCTACCAGCCAGTTACATAGACAACCTCCTCTACCAGCCAGACAGTTACATAGACAACCTCCTCTACCAGCCAGGATCTGAAGACAGATCCTCTGTCCTATATGAAGCTTATCCCAAGTGGACCACAGCAATTCCTTTTACAATGTCAATTCCTTTTACAATGTCAAAGAAATCTTGCTATTGGTGATACAGTGCTGCAACCAAGAGATGGTATGATAAAATATACAATATCTCTCTTTCTCTGAGTAATACTGTAGAGAGGAGAGGACGTGAGGGGAGAAGAGGAGAGGAGATGAGGGAGAAGAGGAGAGGGAGAGGAGATAAGGGGAGGAGGAGGCATAAGGAGAGGAGGAGGGGTTGGCGAGGAGAGGGGAGGAAGAGAGGGAGAAGAGGAGGAGGGGTTGAAGAGGAGGAGAGGGAGAGGAAAGGGGAGGGAGAGGAGCAGAGTAGATGGACAGCTCTATAATCTGAGAGGTCTGTCTGTTACGACAAGACAAAAGTTAATGAGGTCTGAACGTTGCTGCAGCGAAGCCTTGTCTTTGTCTTCTCATCTCCTCCCCCTCCCTTCCTCTCTCCCTGCGTCCTGCCCCTTCTTAGCAGACTAATACAACATGGGCCTTAAGTGTGCAGCTGCAGAGAGACAGAGAGAGACAGAGAGAGATACAGTGAGCGAGACAGAGAGAGACGGAGAGAGATACAGTGAGTGAGACAGAGAGAGAGACAGAGAGAGAGAGAGAGATACAGTGAGCGAGACAGAGGGAGAGCGAGAGCGAGACAGAGAGAGACAGAGAAAGACAGAGAGAGATACAGTGAGCGAGACAGAGAGAGACAGAGAAAGACAGAGAGAGATACAGTGAGCGAGACAGAGAGAGAGAGATACAGTGAGCGAGACAGAGGGAGAGCGTGAGCGAGACAGAGGGAGAGCGAGAGAGAGACAGAGAGGGAGAGTGAGAGAGAGACAAAGAGGGAGAGGGAGACAGAGAGAGAGAGACAGAGAGACGTAGAGAGAGACAGAGAGATGGAGGGCAGCGTCTCTTATTAAATGGGGTCTGGTTGTAAAGATAGTAATTGGGTCTGGTTGTAAAGATAGTAATTGAGGTCTGGTTGTAAAGATAGTAATTGGGGTCTGGTTGTAAAGATAGTAATTGTTGACAGTATGGTTGTAAAGATAGTAATTGTTGACAGTATGGTTGTAAAGATAGTAATTGTTGATAGTCTGGTTGTAAAGATAGTAATTGTTGACAGTATGGTTGTAAAGATAGTAATTGTTGACAGTATGGTTGTAAAGATAGTAAATGTTGATAGTCTGGTTGTAAAGATAGTAATTGGGGTCTGGTTGTAAAGATAGTAAATGGGGTCTGGTTGTAAAGATATTAATTGAGGTCTGGTTGTAAAGATAGTAAATGGGGTCTGGTTGTAAAGATAGTAAATGTTGATAGTCTGGTTGTAAAGATAGTAATTGTTGACAGTTTGGTTGTAAAGATAGTAATTGTTGATAGTCTGGTTGTAAAGATAGTAAATGGGGTCTGGTTGTAAAGATAGTAATTGTTGACAGTCTGGTTGTAAAGATAGTAATTGTTGATAGTCTGGTTGTAAAGATAGTAATTGGGATCTGGTTGTAAAGATAGTAATTGGGGTCTGGTTGTAAAGATAGTAATTGGGGTCTGGTTGTAAAGATAGTAATTGGGGTCTGGTTGTAAAGATAGTAATTGGGGTCTGGTTGTAAAGATAGTAATTGTTGATAGTCTGGTTATAAAGATAGTAATTGGGGTCTGGTTGTAAAGATAGTAATTGGGGTCTGGTTGTAAAGATAGTAATTGGGGTCTGGTTGTAAAGATAGTAATGGTTGATAGTCTGCTAATAAAGATAGTAATTGGGGTCTGGTTGTAAAGATAGTAATATCCTCAGCCAGGTAGAACCACACCAGTAGATCTCTAGTGTAGTACCGCTATCCTCAGCCAGGTAGAACCACACGCAGAGGTGGCCTACATTAGATGGGTCTTGGTCTTTTCCCTCTACGTGGAGGTGGCCTACATTAGATGGGTCTTGGTCTTTTCCCTCTACGTGGAGGTGGCCTACATTAGATGGGTCTTGGTCTTTTCCCTCTACGTGGAGGTGGCCTACATTAGATGGGTCGCTGTCTTCGTCTTTTCCCTCTACGCGGAGGTGGCCTACATTAGATGGGTCTTGGTCTTTTCCCTCTACGTGGAGGTGGCCTACATTAGATGGGTCTTGGTCTTATCCCTCTACGTGGAGGTGGCCTACATTAGATGGGTCGCTGTCTTCGTCTTTTCCCTCTACGTGGAGGTGACCTACATTAGATGGGTCTTGGTCTTTTCCCTCTATGTGGAGGTGACCTACATTAGATGGGTCTTGGTCTTTTCCCTCTACGTGGAGGTGGCCTACATTTCAAAGAGAAATATCACCGGAACACAGATATGTAATATGGCACAGGCAGGGGAATTCAGACAGAGCCGAACAGCCATTTTAGAGCCTGTGCTTTCACATTCAGCACTTGTCGTTCTGGTATGCCAGGGAACCTGAGCGTTGTCTGTCTCTCTCTCCCTGTCTCTCGCTCCCTCCCTCAATTCAATTTAAGGGCATTATTGCCATGGGAAAGTGCGCACATAGCC
This sequence comes from Oncorhynchus nerka, assembly GCF_034236695.1. Taxonomy (NCBI): domain Eukaryota; kingdom Metazoa; phylum Chordata; class Actinopteri; order Salmoniformes; family Salmonidae; genus Oncorhynchus; species Oncorhynchus nerka. Next base: position 59,847 of record NW_027040458.1, read on the forward strand.
TGTGTTCTCTTGAGAGCCAGGTTTGCCTACGGTGGCCTTCCTCAATAGCAAGGCTATGCTCACTGAGTCTGTACATAGTCAAAGATTTCCTTATGTTTGGGTCAATCACAGTGGTCAGGTATTCTGCCACTGTGTACTCTCTTTTTAGGGCCAGATAACATTCTAGTTTGCTCTGTTTTTCGTTGATTCTTTCCAATTTGACAAGTAATTTTTTGTTTTCTCGTGGTTGGGTCTAGCTTGCTTAGGGGACTCTTCTCCAGGTTCATCTCTGTGAGAAGGTTTGGGATGAGTCGGACCGCAGAGTGAAGGAAAAGCAGCCAACAAATGCTCAGCATATGAGGGAACTCCTTCATGACCGTTGGAAGCTTTCCAGGTGAAGCTGGTTACGAGAATGCCAAAGTGTGCAAAACTGTCATCAAGGCAAAGGGTGGCTATTCGAAGAATCTCAAAATATTTTGATTTGTTTAACACTTTTTTGATTACCCCTAAAATGTTAAATCTGATCCACCCCTAAAATATTAAATCTGATCCACCCCTAAAATATTAAATCTGATCCACCCCTAAAATATTAAATCTGATCCACCCCTAAAATATTAAGTCTGATCCACCCTAAAATATTAAATCTGATCCACCCCTAAAATGTTAAATCTGATCCACCCCTAAAATATTAAATCTGATCCACCCCTAAAATATTAAATCTGATCCACCCCTAAAATATTACATCTGATCCACCCCTAAAATATTCAATCTGATCCACCCCTAAAATGTTAAATCTGATCCACCCCTAAAATATTAAATCTGATCCACCCCTAAAATATTAAATCTGATCCACCCCTAAAATGTTAAATCTGATCCACCCCCTAAAATATTAAATCTGATCCACCCCTAAAATATTAAATCTGACCTAACCCCTAAAATATATCAAATACAATTAAAAACAATTAAAGAGAGAGTAGTGGTGTGAAAAACCAACAAGGTTTTAGATGCTACTACAGACCTACAAGAGAACATCTCTCTCTCCACTCTCCACCTGCACCACCATTCATCATAGTCTCGTTACTCGATGTGTATCACTGCTCTCCCCCTGCAGCACATTAAAAAGGCCAAGGCGTGTGTTATGTGATCCGAATCATGCAATCTACACCAAACAATGAGTGCTGAACACAAACTGACAGTGTTACCTGGCTGGGATGCTTTAAGGAAAGGCTGGTGTCTGGACTGATGAATTCACCAAGGACCACAGTCAGGGAACCAGTCAGAACTGGACTGATGAAACCAGTCAGAACCGGACTGATGAATTCACCAGGACTACAGTCAGGGAACCAGTCAGAACTGGACTGATGAATTCACCAGGACCACAGTCAGGAAACCAGTCAGAACTGGACTGATGAAACCAGTCGGTACCGGACTGATGAATTCACCAGGACTACAGTCAGGGAGCCAGTCAGTACTGGACTGATGAAACCAGTCAGTAGAGGACTGATGAATTCACCAGGACTACAGTCAGGGAACCAGTCAGAACCGGACTGATGAATTCACCAGGACTACAGTCAGGGAACCAGTCAGTACTGGACTGATGAATTCACCAGAACCACAGTCAGGGAACCAGTCAGTACTGGACTGATGAAACCAGTCGGTACCGGACTGATGAATTCACCAGGACTACAGTCAGGGAACCAGTCAGTACTGGACTGATGAAACCAGTCAGTAGAGGACTGATGAATTCACCAGGACTACAGTCAGGGAACCAGTCAGTACTGGACTGATGAAACCAGTCAGTACAGGACTGATGAATTCACCAAGGACCACAGTCAGGGGACCAGTCAGTACTGGACTGATGAAACCAGTCAGTACTGGACTGATGAAACCAGTCAATACTGGACTGATGAAACCAGTCAGAACCGGACTGATGAAACCAGTCTGAACCGGACTGATGAGGGGCTGTGGTAGTCTGTAGAGATGACAGGTCCAGGAGATTGCCTGACCTGGCGGGCTGGTAGAGAGAGCAAAGGTGAAAGGTCAAACTATGATCATTCAACCAACAAGCAAGTGCTACGTTACATCATTGTGACCTGGTCCTAGGGGTTTTAGGCTGGGGCTACGCTACATCATTGTGACCTGGTCTTAGGGGTTTTAGGCTGGGGCTACGCTACATCATTGTGACCTGGTCTTAGGGGTTTTAGGCTGGGGCTACGCTACATCATTGTGACCTGGTTTTAGGCTGGGGCTACGCTACATCATTGTGACCTGGTCTTAGGGGTTTTAGGCTGGGGCCACGCTACATCATTGTGACCTGGTCCTAGGGGTTTTAGGCTGGGGCTACGCTCCATCATTGTGACCTGGTCCTAGGGGTTTTAGGCTGGGGCTATGCTCCATCATTGTGACCTGGTCCTAGGGGTTTTAGGCTGGGGCTACGCTCCATCATTGTGACCTGGTCCTAGGGGTTTTAGGCTGGGGCTACGCTCCATCATTGTGACCTGGTCCTAGGGGTTTTAGGCTGGGGCTACGTTACATCACTGTGACCTGGTCCTAGGGGTTTTAGGCTGGGGCTACGCTACATCATTGTGACCTGGTCTTAGGGGTTTTAGGCTGGGTTTCTGTTTCAGACCTGCTACAACCCACCATCAGACCTGATACAACCCACCGTCAGACCTGATACAACCCACCGTCAGACCTGCTACAACCCACCTGCTACAACCCACCTGCTACAACCCACCTGATATAACCCACCTGATACAACCCACCGTCAGACCTGATACAACCCACCGTCAGACCTGATACAACCCACTGTCAGACCTGATACAACCCACCGTCAGACCTGATACAACCCACCGTCAGACCTGATTCAACCCAACGTCAGACCTGATACAACCCACCGTCAGACCTGATACAACCCACCTGATACAACCCACCGTCAGACCTGATACAACCCACCTGATACAACCCACCGTCAGACCTGATACAACCCACCATCAGACCTGATACAACCCACCGTCAGACCTGATACAACCCACCATCAGACCTGATACAACCCACCGTCAGACCTGATACAACCCACCGTCAGACCTGATACAACCCACCGTCAGACCTGATACAACCCACCTGATACAACCCACCGTCAGACCTGATACAACCCACCGTCAGACCTGATACAACCCACCTGATACAACCCACCGTCAGACCTGATACAACCCACCATCAGACATGATACAACCCACCTGATACAACCCACCATCAGACCTGATACAACCCACCTGATACAACCCACCGTCAGACCTGATACAACCCACCATCAGACCTGATACAACCCACCATCAGACCTGATACAACCCACCGTCAGACCTGATACAACCCACCGTCAGACCTGATACAACCCACCTGCTACAACCTGATACAACCCACCATCAGACATGATACAACCCACCGTCAGACCTGATACAACCCACTGTCAGACCTGATACAACCCACCTGCTACAACCTGATACAACCCACCATCAGACCTGATACATCCCACCGCCAGACCTGATACAAACCACCTGATACAACCCACCGTCAGACCTGCTACAACCCACCTGATACATCCCACCGTCAGACCTGATACAACCCACCTGATACAACCCACCATCAGACCTGATACAACCCACCTGATACAACCCACCTGATACAACCCACCTGATACAACCCACCGTCAGACCTGATACAACCCACCGTCAGACCTGATACAACCCACCTGATACAACCCACCGTCAGACCTGCTACAACCCACCGTCAGACCTGATACAACCCACCGTCAGACCTGCTACAACCCACCTGCTACAACCCACCTGATATAACCCACCTGATACAACCCACCGTCAGACCTGATACAACCCACCGTCAGACCTGATACAACCCACCGTCAGACCTGATACAACCCACCTGATACAACCCACCTGATACAACCCACCGTCAGACCTGATACAACCCACCTGATACAACCCACCGTCAGACCTGATACAACCCACCATCAGACCTGATACAACCCACCGTCAGACCTGATACAACCCACCGTCAGACCTGATACAACCCACCGTCAGACCTGATACAACCCACCTGATACAACCCACCGTCAGACCTGATACAACCCACCGTCAGACCTGATACAACCCACCTGATACAACCCACCGTCAGACCTGATACAACCCACCATCAGACATGATACAAACCACCTGATACAACCCACCATCAGACCTGATACAACCCACCTGATTACAACCCACCGTCAGACCTGATACAACCCACCATCAGACCTGATACAACCCACCGTCAGACCTGATACAACCCACCGTCAGACCTGATACAACCCACCTGCTACAACCTGATACAACCCACCATCAGACCTGATACATCCCACCGCCAGACCTGATACAACCCACCTGATACAACCCACCGTCAGACCTGATACAACCCACCTGATACATCCCACCGTCAGACCTGATACAACCCACCTGATACAACCCACCATCAGACCTGATACAACCCACCTGATACAACCCACCTGATACAACCTGATACAACCCACCTGATACAACCCACCGTCAGACCTGATACAACCCACCGTCAGACCTGATACAACCCACCTGATACAACCCACCTGATACAACCCACCGTCAGACCTGATACAACCCACCCTCAGACCTGATACAACCCACCGTCAGACCTGATACAACCCACCGTCAGACCTGATACAACCCACTGTCAGACCTGATACAACCCACTGTCAGACCTGATACAACCCACCGTCAGACCAGATACAACCCACTGTCAGACCTGATACAACCCACCGTCAGACCTGATACAACCCACCTGATACAACCCACCTTCAGACCTGATACAACCCACCTGATATAACCCACCGTCAGACCTGATACAACCCACTTGATTACAACCCACCGTCAGACCTGATACAACCCACCTGATATAACCCACCTGATACAACCCACCGTCAGACCTGATACAACCCACCGTCAGACCTGATACAACCCACCGTCAGACCTGATACAACCCACTGTCAGACCTGATACAACCCACCGTCAGACCTGATACAACCCACCGTCAGACCTGATACAACCCACCGTCAGACCTGATACAACCCACCTGATACAACCCACCTGATACAACCCACCGTCAGACCTGATACAACCCACCGTCAGACCTGATACAACCCACCGTCAGACCTGATACAACCCACCGTCAGACCTGATACAACCCACCGTCAGACCTGATACAACCCACCTGATACAAACCACCTGATACAACCCACCGTCAGACCTGATACAACCACCACCTGATACATCCCACCCGTCAGACCTGATACAACCCACCTGATACAACCCACCGTCAGACCTGATACAACCCACCTGATACAACCCACCTGATACAACCCACCTGATACAACCCACCGTCAGACCTGATACAACCCACCGTCAGACCTGATACAACCCACCTGATACAACCCACCGTCAGACCTGATACAACCCACCGTCAGACCTGATACAACCCACCGTCAGACCTGATACAACCCATACAACCCACCTGATACAACCCACCTGATACAACCCACCGTCAGACCTGATACAACCCACCGTCAGACCTGATACAACCCACCGTCAGACCTGATACAACCCACCTGATACAACCCACCTGATACAACCCACCGTCAGACCTGATACAACCCACCTGATACAACCCACCATCAGACCTGATACAACCCACCATCAGACCTGATACAACCCACCGTCAGACCTGATACAACCCACCGTCAGACCTGATACAACCCACCGTCAGACCTGATACAACCCACCTGATACAACCCACCGTCAGACCTGATACAACCCACCGTCAGACCTGATACAACCCACCTGATACAACCCACCGTCAGACCTGATACAACCCACCATCAGACCTGATACAACCCACCTGATACAACCCACCATCAGACCTGATACAACCCACCTGATTACAAACTGATACAACCCACCGTCAGACCTGATACAACCCACCATCAGACCTGATACAACCCACCGTCAGACCTGATACAACCCACCGTCAGACCTGATACAACCCACCTGCTACAACCTGATACAACCCACCATCAGACCTGATACATCCCACCGCCAGACCTGATACAACCCACCTGATACAACCCACCGTCAGACCTGCTACAACCCACCTGATACATCCCACCGTCAGACCTGATACAACCCACCTGATACAACCCACCATCAGACCTGATACAACCCACCTGATACAACCCACCTGATACAACCTGATACAACCCACCTGATACAACCCACCGTCAGACCTGATACAACCCACCGTCAGACCTGATACAACCCACCTGATACAACCACCTGATACAACCCACCGTCAGACCTGATACAACCCACCCGTCAGACCTGATACAACCCACCGTCAGACCTGATACAACCCACCGTCAGACCTGATACAACCCACTGTCAGACCTGATACAACCCACTGTCAGACCTGATACAACCCACTGTCAGACCAGATACAACCCACTGTCAGACCTGATACAACCCACCGTCAGACCTGATACAACCCACCTTCAGACCTGATACAACCCACCTGATATAACCCACCGTCAGACCTGATACAACCCACTTGATTACAACCCACCGTCAGACCTGATACAACCCACCTGATATAACCCACCTGATACAACCCACCGTCAGACCTGATACAACCCACCGTCAGACCTGATACAACCCACCGTCAGACCTGATACAACCCACTGTCAGACCTGATACAACCCACCGTCAGACCTGATACAACCCACCGTCAGACCTGATACAACCCACCGTCAGACCTGATACAACCCACCTGATACAACCCACCTGATACAACCCACCGTCAGACCTGATACAACCCACCGTCAGACCTGATACAACCCACCGTCAGACCTGATACAACCCACCTGATACAACCCACCGTCAGACCTGATACAACCCACCGTCAGACCTGATACAACCCACCTGATACAACCCACCATCAGACATGATACAACCCACCGTCAGACCTGATACAACCCACCGTCAGACCTGATACAACCCACCTGCTACAACCTGATACAACCCACCATCAGACCTGATACATCCCACATCAGACTGATACAACCCACCTGATACAACCCACCGTCAGACCTGCTACAACACACCCGATACATCCCACCGTCAGACCTGATACAACCCACCTGATACAACCCACCATCAGACCTGATACAACCCACCTGATACAACCCACCGTCAGACCTGATACAACCCACCGTCAGACCTGATACAACCCACCTGATACAACCCACCTGATACAACCCACCGTCAGACCTGATACAACCCACCGATAGACCTGATACAACCCACCGATAGACCTGATACAACCCACCGTCAGACCTGATACAACCCGATACAACCCACCGTCAGACCTGATACAACCCACTGTCAGACCTGATACAACCCACTGTCAGACCTGATACAACCCACCATCAGACCAGATACAACCCACTGTCAGACCTGATACAACCCACCGTCAGACCTGATACAACCCACCTGATACAGCCCACCCGTCAGACCTGATACAACCCACCGTCAGACCTGATACAACCCACCGGACCTAACCCACCCCAGACCTGATACAACCCACCAGACCTGATACAACCCACCTGTCAGACCTGATACAACCCACCTGTCAGACCTGATACAACCCACCTGATACAACCCACCGTCAGACCTGATACAACCCCCATCCTGATACAACCCACCTGATACAACCCACCGTCAGACCTGATACAACCCACCCAGACCTGATACAACCCACCGTCAGACCTGATACAACCCACCGTCAGACCTGATACAACCCACCGTCAGACCTGATACAACCCACCGTCAGACCTGATACAACCCACCGTCAGACCTGATACAACCCACCCACCATCAGACCTGATACAACCCACCACCTGATACAACCCACCGCCAGACCTGATACAACCCACCTGTCCCACCGTCAGACCTGCTCAGACCTGATACCCACAACCTGATACAACCCACCGTCAGACTGATACAACCCACCGTCAGACCTGATACAACCCACCGTCAGACCTGATACAACCCACCTGCTACAACCTGATACAACCCACCATCAGACCTGATACATCCCACCGCCAGACCTGATACAAACCACCTGATACAACCCACCGTCAGACCTACAACCCACCTGATACATCCCACCGTCAGACCTGATACAACCCACCTGATACAACCCACCATCAGACCTGATACAACCCACCTGATACAACCCACCTGATACAACCTGATACAACCCACCGTCAGACCTGATACAACCCATCAGACCTGATACAACCCACCTGATACAACCCACCGTCAGACCTGATACAACCCCCACCAGTCAGACCTGATACAACCCCGTCAGACCTGATACAACCCACCTCAGACCTACAACCCACCTGATACAACCCACCTGATACAACCCACCGTCAGACCTGATACAACCCACCTCAGACCTGATACAACCCACACTGTCAGACCTGATACAACCCACCGTCAGACCTGATACAACCCACCTGATACAACCGTCAGACCTGATACAACCCACCGTCAGACCTGATACAACCCACCTGATACAACCCACCTTCAGACCTGATACAACCCACCATCAGACCTGATACAACCCACCTGATTACAACCCACCGTCAGACCTGATACAACCCACATCCGTCAGACCTGATACAACCCACCATCAGACCTGATACAACCCACCGTCAGACCTGATACAACCCACCGTCAGACCTGATACAACCCACCTGATACAACCCACCGTCAGACCTGATACAACCCACCGTCAGACCTGATACAACCCACCGTCAGACCTGATACAACCCACCTGATACAACCCACCATCAGACCTGATACAACCCACCTGATACAACCCACCTGATTACAACCCACCGTCAGACCTGATACAACCCACCGTCAGACCTGATACAACCCACCAACCCAGACCTGATACAACCCACCTGCTACAACCTGATACAACCCACCATCAGACCTGATACATCCCACCGTCAGACCTGATACAACCTGATACAACCCCAGACCTGATACAACCCACCTGATACATCCCACCGTCAGACCTGATACAACCCACCTGATACAACCCACCGTCAGACCTGATACAAACCACTCAGACCTGATACAACCCACCTGATACAACCTGATACAACCCCCGTCAGACCTGATCAGACCTGATACAACCCACCGTCAGACCTGATACAACCCACTGTCAGACCTGATACAACCCACCTGATACAACAGACCTGATAGACCTGATACAACCCACTGTCAGACCTGATACAACCCACCGTCAGACCTGATACAACCCCTGATACAACCCTGTCAGACCTGATACAACCCACCATCAGACCTGATACAACCCACCGTCAGACCTGATACAACCCACCATCAGACCAGATACAACCCACTGTCAGACCTGATACAACCCACCGTCAGACCTGATACAACCCACCTGATACAACCCACCTTCAGACCTGATACAACCCACCTGATACAACCCACCATCAGACCTGATACAACCCACCATCAGACCTGATACAACCCACGTCAGACCTGATACAACCCACCGTCAGACCTGATACAACCCACCTGATACAACCCACCATCAGACCTGATACAACCCTAGACCTGATACAACCCACCATCAGACCTGATACAACCAACCCAGACCCTGACCTGATACAACCCACCTGTCAGACCTGATACAACCCACCATCAGACCTGATACAACCCACCGTCAGACCTGATACAACACCACCCACCTGATACAACCCACCGTCAGACCTGATACAACCCACTGTCAGACCTGATACAACCTGATACAACCCACCATCAGACCTGATACATCCCACCGTCAGACCTGATACAACCCACCTGATACAACCCACCTGATACAACCCACCGTCAGACCTGATACAACCCACCATCAGACCTGATACAACCCACCTGATACAACCCACCTGATACAACCTGATACAACCCACCTGATACAACCCACCGTCAGACCTGATACAACCCACTGTCAGACCTGATACAACCCACCTGATACAACCCACCTGATACAACCCACCGTCAGACCTGATACAACCCACCTGATTACAACCCACCGTCAGACCTGATACAACCCACCGTCAGACCTGCTACAACCCACCTGCTACAACCCACCATCAGACCTGATACACCCACCTGATACAACCCACCTGATACAACCCACCTGATACAACCCACCATCAGACCTGATACAACCCACCATCAGACCTGATACAACCCACCGTCAGACCTGATACAACCCACCTGATACAACCCACCGTCAGACCTGATACAACCCACCCTCAGACCTGATACAACCCACTGATAGACCTGATACAACCCACCGTCAGACCTGATACAACCCACCGTCAGACCTGATACAACCCACCGTCAGACCTGATACAACCCACCTGATACAACCCACACAGACCTGTCAGACCTGATACAACCCACCGTCAGACCTGATACAACCCACCCTACAGACCTGATACAACCAACAGACCTGATACAACCCACCGTCAGACCTGATACAACCCACCTGATACAGACCCACCGTCAGACCTGATACAACCCACCGTCAGACCTGATACAACCCACCTCAGACCTGATACAACCCACCGTCAGACCTGATACAACCATCAGACCTGATACAACCCACCGTCAGACCTGATACAACCCACTGTCAGACCTGATACAACCCACCGTCAGACCTGATACAACCCACCATCAGACCAGATACAACCCACCCGTCAGACCTGATACAACCCACCATCACCACCAGATACAACCCACCGTCAGACCTGATACAACCCCACCGTCAGACCTGATACAACCCAGACCTGCTACAATCTGATACAACCCACCATCAGACCTGATACATCCCACCGTCAGACCTGATACAACCCACCTGATACAAACCCACCTGATACATCCCACCGTCAGACCTGATACAACCCACCTGTACAACCCACCATCAGACCTGATACAACCCACCTGATACAACCCACCTGATACATACCTGATACAACCCACCTGATACAACCCACCGTACAGACCCTGATACAACCCACCGCCAGACCTGATACAACCCACCTGATACAACCCACCTGGATACAACCCACCGATACAGACCTGATACAACCCACCGTCAGACCTGATACAACCCACCGTCAGACCTGATACAACCCACCGTCAGACCTGATACAACCCACCGTCAGACCTGATACAAACCACCTCAGACCTGATACAACCCACCTGATACAACCCACCGTCAGACCTGATACAAACCTCAGACCTGATACAACCCACCGTCAGACCTGATACAACCCACCTGATACAACCCACCTGATACCCACCGTCAGACCTGGATACAACCCACCGTCAGACCTGATACAACCCACCGTCAGACCTGATACAACCCACCATCAGACCTGATACAACCCACCGTCAGACCTGATACAACCCACCGTCAGACCTGATACAACCCACCCTCAGACTGATACAACCACCGTCAGACCTGATACAACCCACCCTCAGACCTGATACAACCCACCGTCAGACCTGATACAACCCACCTGATACAACCCACCGTCAGACCTGATACAACCCCCAGACCTCAGACCTGATACAACCCACCGTCAGACCTGATACAACCCACCTCAGACCTGATACAACCCACCGTCAGACCTGATACAACCCACCTGCTGATACACAACCCAATCAGATACAACCCACCATCAGACCTGATACATCCCACCGCTACAACCCACCTGATACAACCCACCTGATACAACCCACCTGATACATCCCACCGCCAGACCTGATACAACCCACCTGATACAACCCACCGTCAGACCTACAGACCTGATACAACCCACCCCAGACCTGATACAACCCACCTGATACAACCTGATACAACCCACCTGATACAACCCACCGCCAGACCTGATACAACCCACCGTCAGACCTGATACAACCCACCTGATACAACCCACCTGATACAACCCACCGTCAGACCTGATACAACCCACCCCAGACCTGATACAACCCACCGCTCAGACCTGATACAAACCCACCATCAGACCTGATACAACCCACCGCCAGACCTGATACAACCCACCTGATACAAACCCACCGTCAGACCTGATACAACCCACCTCAGACCTGATACAACCCACCGATACAACCCACACCGTCAGACCTGATACAACCCACCCCTCAGATACAACCCACCTGATACAACCCACCGTACAAGACCTGATACAACCCACCGTCAGACCTGATACAACCCACCGTCAGACCTGATACAACCCACCGTCAGACCTGATACAACCCACCGTCAGACCTGATACAACCCACCGTCAGACCTGATACAACCCACTGTCAGACCTGATACAACCCACCTGATCAGACCTTCCAGACCTGATACAACCCACCGTCAGACCTGATACAACCCCCACCTGATACAACCCAGACCTGATACAACCCACCGTCAGACCTGATACAACCCACCAACCCACCCTCAGACCTGATACAACCCACTGTCAGACCTGATACAACCCAGACCTGATCAGACCTGATACAACCCACCGTCAGACCTGATACAACACCGTCAGACCTGATACAACCCACCTGATACAAGACCTGATACAACCCACCCTCAGACCTGATACAACCCACCGTCAGACCTGATACAACCCACCTGATACAACCCACCGTCAGACCTGATACAACCCACCCTCAGACCTGATACAACCCACCGTCAGACCTGATACAACCCACCCTCAGACCTGATACAACCCACCGTCAGACCTGATACAACCCACCTGCTACAACCTGATACAACCCACCATCAGACCTGATACATCCCACCGCTAGACCTGATACAACCCACCTGATACAACCCACCTGATACATCCCACCGTCAGACCTGATACAACCCACCTGATACAACCCACCATCAGACCTGATACAACCCACCTGATACAACCCACCTGATACAACCTGATACAACCCACCTGATACAACCCACCGTCAGACCTGATACAACCCACCGTCAGACCTGATACAACCCACCTGATACAACCCACCTGATACAACCCACCGTCAGACCTGATACAACCCACCCTCAGACCTGATACAACCCACCGTCAGACCTGATACAACCCACCGTCAGACCTGATACAACCCACCGGACCTGATCAGACCTGATACAACCCACCTGATGATTACAACCCACCGTCAGACCTGATACAACCCACCTCAGACCTGATACAACCCAGACCTGATACAACCCACCTGATACAACCCACCTGCTCAGACCTGATACAACCCACCGTCAGACCTGATACAACCCACCGTCAGACCTGATACAACCCACCGTCAGACCAGACCTGATACAACCCACCGTCAGACCTGATACAACCCACCGTCAGACCTGATACAACCCACCTGATACAACCCACCGTCAGACCTGATACAACCCACCATCAGACCTGATACAACCCACCGTCAGACCTGATACAACCCACCTGATACAACCCACCGTCAGACCTGATACAACCCACCATCAGACCTGATACAACCCACCGTCAGACCTGATACAACCCACCATCAGACCTGATACAACCCACCGTCAGACCTGATACAACCCGATACAACCCACCGTCAGACCTGATTACAACCCACCTGATACAAGACCTGATACAACCCACCGTCAGACCTGATACAACCCACCATCAGAGATACAACCCACCAGATACAACCCACCGTCAGACCTGATACAACCCCACCATCAGACCAGATACAACCCACCGTCAGACCTGATACAACCCACCGTCAGACCTGACAACCCACCCACCGTCAGACCTGATACAACCCACCATCAGACCTGATACATCCCACAGACCTGATACAACCCACCATCAGACCTGATACATCCCACCGCCAGACCTGATACAACCCACCTGATACAACCCACCGTCAGACCTGCTACAACCGACCTGATAAATCCAACCGCCAGACCTGATACAACCCACCTGATACAACCTGATACAACCCACCTGATACAACCCACCGTCAGACCTGATACAACCCACCGTCAGACCTGATACAACCCACCGTCAGACCTGATACAAACCCAGACCTGATACAACCCACCGTCAGACCTGATACAACCCACCTCAGACCTGATACAACCCACCGTCAGACCTGATACAACCCACCTGCTCAGACCTGATACAACCCACCGTACAAGACCTGATAACCCAACCTGATACAACCCACCGTCAGACCTGATACAACCCACCGTCAGACCTGGATACAACCCACCGTCAGACCTGATACAACCCGATACAACCCACCGTCAGACCTGATACAACCCACTGTCAGACCTGATACAACCCACCTGATACAACCCACCGTCAGACCTGATACAACCCACCCTCAGACCTGATACAACCCACCGTCAGACCTGATACAACCCACCGATTCAGACCTGATACAACCCACCATCAGACCTGATACAACCCCTGATTACAACCCACCGTCAGACCTGATACAACCCACTGTCAGACCTGATACAACCCACTCAGTCAGACCTGATACAACCCACCACCATCAGACCTGATACAACCCACCTGTCAGACCTGATACAACCCACCGTCAGACCTGATACAACCCACCTGATACAACCCACCTTCAGACCTGATACAACCCACCTGATCAGACCTGATACAACCCACCTGATCAGACCTTACAGACCCCAACAGACCTGATACAACCCACCGTCAGACCTGATACAACCCACCTGATACAAACCTGTCAACCTGATACAACCCACCTGATCAGACCTGATACAACCCACCGTCAGACCTGATACAACCCACCATCAGACCTGATACAACCCACCGTCAGACCTGATACAACCCACCTGTCAGACCTGATACAAATCCCACCAGACCTGATACAACCCAGACCTGATACAACCCACCGTCAGACCTGATACAACCCACCGTCAGACCTGATACAACCCACTGTCAGACCTGATACAACCTGTCAGACCTGATACAACCATCAGACCTGATACAACCCACTGTCAGACCTGATACAACCCACCGTCAGACCTGATACAACCCACCTGACCTGATACAACCTGATACAACCCACCGTCAGACCTGATACAACCCACCATCAGACCTGATCACCCACCATGACCTGACAACCCACCGTCAGACCTGATACAACCCACCTGATACAACCCCACCGTCAGACCTGATACAACCCACCTGATACAAACCGACTACACCCACCACCTGATACAACCCACCGTCAGACCTGATACAACCCACCTGCAGACAACCCACCTGATACAACCCACCTCAGACCTGATACAACCCACCGCCAGACCTGATACAACCCACCATCAGACCTGATACAACTGATACACCATCAGACCTGATACAACCCACCTGATACAACCCACCGTCAGACCTGATACAACCCACCATCAGACCTGATACAAACCGTCAGACCTGATACAACCACATCAGACCTGATACAACCCACCATCAGACCTGATACAACCCACAGACCTGATAAAACCCACCTGATTACAACCCACTGTCAGACCTGATACAACCCACCGTACAACCCAGACCTGATACAACCCACCTGATACACACCCACCGTCAGACCTGATACAACCCACTGTCCTGATACAACCCAGACCTGATACAACCCACCGTCAGACCTGATACAACCCACCTGATACAACCCACCATCAGACCTGATACAACCCACCATCAGACCTGATACGAAACCCACCGTCAGACCTGCTACAACCCACCATCAGACCTGATACAACCCACCGTCAGACCTGATACAACCCACCTGATACAACCCACCGTCAGACCTGATACAACCCACCACCAGACCTGATTACAACCCACCTGATACAACCCACCGTCAGACCTGATACAACCCACCATCAGACATGATACAAACCCACCTGATACAACCCACCGTCAGACCTGATACAACCCAATCAGACACCTGACCTGATACAACCCACCGTCAGACCTGATACAACCCACCATCAGACCTGATACAACCCACCGTCAGACCTGATACAACCCACCATCAGACCTGATACAACCCACCATCAGACCTGATACAACCCACCATCAGACCAGATACAACCCACCATCAGACCTGCTACAACCCACCATCAGACCTGATACAACCCACCTGATACAACCCACCATCAGACCAGATACAACCCACCATCAGACCTGATACAACCCACCTCCAGACCAGACCTGCTAACCCCACCCCGTCAGACTTGATACAACCCACCTGACCTGATAAGCCCACCTGATACAACCCACCGTCAGACCTGATACAAACCCCACCTGATACAACCCACCGTGCCAGACCTGATACAACCCACCATCAGACCTGATACAACCCACCTGATACAACCCACCGTCAGACCTGATACAACCCACCACAGACCTGATACAACCCACCGTCAGACCTGATACAACCCACCATCAGACCTGATACAATGATACAACCCACCGCCAACCTGATACAACCCACCGTCAGACCTGATACATCCCACCGTCAGACCTGATACAACCCACCTGATACAACCCACCGTCAGAGACCTGATACAACCCACCTGATTACAACCCACCGTCAGACCTGATACAACCCACCTGATACAACCCACCTGCTACAGACCTGATACAACCCACCGTCAGACCTGATAAAACCCACCTGATGCAAGACCTGATACAACCCACCGTCAGACCTGATACAACCCGACTGATACAACCCAGACCGATCAGACCTGATACAACCCACTGTCAGACCTGATACAACCCACCTGATACAACCCACCGTCAGACCTGATACAACCCACTGTCAGACCTGATACAACCCAGTCAGACCTGATACAACCCACCGTCAGACCTGATACAACCCACCGTCAGACCTGATCAGACCTGATACAACCCACCGTCAGACCTGATACAACCCACCGTCAGACCTGATACAACCCACCTGTCACCTGATACACCCACCTGATAACAACCCACCATCAGACCTGACCCACCCGTCAGAACCCACCGTCAGACCTGATACAACCCACCGATATAACCCACCTGACCTCAGACCTGATACAACCCACCGTCAGACTGATACAACCCACTGTCAGACCTGATACAACCCACCGTCAGACCTGATACAACCCACCGTCAGACCTGATATAACCCACCGCCAGACCTGATTTTACAACCCACCTGATACAGACCTGATACAACCCACCGTCAGACCTGATTTACAACCCACCTCAGACCTGATACAACCCACCGTCAGACCTGATTACAACCCACCTGATACAACCCACCGTCAGACCTGATACAACCCACCATCAGACCTGACCTGATACAAACCACCGTCAGACCTGATACAACCCATCAGACCTGATACAACCCACCGTCAGACCTGATACAACCCACCTGATACAACCCACCGTCAGACCTGATACAACCCACCGTCAGACCTAGCAATACGTAACTGTCCA